>NC_135761.1:3983927-4138835 GCF_052425735.1 Oculina patagonica | reverse complement strand
TAAAGTTGATAGAATTAAGATTTTTCTTTCCCTACTTAATGATTTTCTTTATTTTTTTATGTTTTTATTTTTTTGTGGTTTACCTGCAGACTAGCTGGCGCGTTCTTGCAGATTATGCTGGTCATATCTGCAGGACGCACCGAAAATAGCTAAGTGTAATGTCCACATTAAACATTGAATTGCATTGTTATGTAAGGTATGATATGGTATGGTACGTATGGTATGGAATTGTATACAGCCGCAAATTGGGGTACCCCCGGAGTACAGTGCGATGGACTAGCCCATCCCTCAAAAGGGAGTAGCTTGACCTACACTTGGCCTGCATGTGATATTTGAACAATTGTTTTGTATGGTTTACCTATTTGCCTGATTGTAATCAATTGGTTTTGTGCTTGTAATATTAAAACCGTTTTTGTATACTCAATTACACATGTACATAGCACCGTTAGTCAATTGAAAACAATCAACTATCAAAGAAGAAGCTGATTGTAATTCTGTAAAATCAGATTTATCGAAATGTAGAACTAAAAGGTGTAGTCCGGTTAACTGTAATTGTTGCTTTTTGTTCTACATTAAAAACGAAAATTAAAGAGCAAGAATCAATTTTTGGAGTTTTGTTGTGACTCTTGAAGGTTATTTATACTAAATGGTTCTTTACTTCTTAACAAATCGTTTCATTTTTATTTGGGGAAGTTTAGGGTCAGGGTTCGTTTTATTATCCACAATTAAGTGATTTTTTGAACTCAATATACCAATAGTTACCTCTATCACCAAGCGGGTCAACTGCATCATTCGGCGGGAAGAAGGCCTTAAATATAAATAAATCGACAGCCTGACATATTATTTTTAATACACTTGTTCTCTCTTTTTTTGCTCTACATGTAATTGTTTAGAGTCTCAAAAGTGAAGAAATGATCCTCGCAGTGAATTGCAATTAAAAAAATTGCAAAGAAAGAAACCAGAAAAAATTCTGGCTTTAACGAGATTCGAACCTGTGACCTCCGCGATACCGGTGCGATGCTCTACCAAATGTGAGCTATGAAGCCACACATTGGCAGTCTCCTCGTTATCATGCATGCTGTACCATAAGCTTGAATTTGCGTGTAGGTTGGGAAAGTCAAAAGGATCAGATGTGGAACGCAAAAATGACACCAAAATAAGCGATAACAGCTGAGAATAAAACCTGGGGGAGAGGGACGGGGATACTCCCTGATACTCGTCAGAAAATTTGAATTAAACCCCTAATAGGCACAATTCTGGTTGTCCTACAAGGTTTTTCTTGACTTTCAAAAAATACCATTTGCATGTCTTATCGGTCTTGGCCGCAACATAGTATGATGGTGATTTTATTTTTTTTCACGTCCAACCCTTAACGAGACCTAGACGGCTAAAATAATATGGATAACCTTAGAAGGTTATCATCCAAGGTAGCAGAGTTGTCTTCAGCCACCGAACGTCATAAAAAGAGTGGAAATCGAGTAAGTCGATGCGTATTTCGTACGGAGTTCGTTCGTAGGTAAACCAGCGTATTTTCCTGCAATTATATGTTGCACAAAACTACAAATTGTTAGAATAACATGCATCGAGAGTGGATATAATACGGATCGAAATTGTTTTATCATTTTTTTGAGTTTGTGATATATCGTTATTCCTAGAAACACTAGAGGTTTTGACGAGGAAATCGTTGTGTGAATGTAATATGCGTGTACTGTGTGTATTAATAATGGTAATAGGACTGAGTGGAGTCCAATTCTGTCTGTAATCATACGAGTGATTAACAAAATCGGACGACCGCGAAGCGGGAGTCCGATTTGTTTAATCACGAGTATGATTACAGACAGAATTGGACGACACGAAGTCCTGTTACCAATTAATCAAAACTATGATAAAATTTGAGAAAGAAACTAACCTTTAGTCAAATGGTTTAACTTTTTTATAAAAACTGAAAAACATAACAGTTTACTCAACAAAATGCACAACAACAGCGCGCGCAAAATGACGCGTACTGTCCAATTACACAGGCATGACGCGTTAACTGTCCTATTATACACTGTCCAATTACAAGCATGACGCGTACACTGTCCTATTAGTGCTCAAATCGGGCTGCTGATAACCAATCACCGATCGAGAATTTTGTTATAGTTTTGATTATGTCTGTATTTGTACTTTGTGGAATTTTAAATCGAAGTAAACTATTTCCAGAAGTTTGTGGAAGTTTAAATCTTGTTTCGTGCCAAACGATAACAGGTCAAAAGAAATAAATAATTATTTTTGTGTACGTAATATTTCATTCATTCTATGTTATTTTATCCTTATCCTCCTCGCGTTTGGTTAGGTATAAGCATAGTAACTAACTTTGACATAAGGCATACCACAAGTAGGCCGACCATGTCGGTTTTTTTGCCACTGCCTGCTTACCTTGGGTCTATTTTACCTATAGGTCGAACGCACTCCCCTGATCTCTGATTACTACTAGTATTTAACTTATTCAGGAAAGCTATAGGACGTGATCTGAAAGCGCAAGTAGATGCTCGACTTTGGCGTGCAGATACATTAATATCACTAAAGCATTACTAATAGTTTAATTAAGTTTATAAAAGAGACTTTTATTAAGTTATCTTGTTTGGTCAAAATGTGGTCAGTACTGGAGAATATTGGTCTCGTTCTTTTAAGTTTTGAAAGTTTATGGGTCGGATCGCCTTCGGCTTGACCCATAAACTTGCAAACGAAAGAACTCTACCAATATTTTCCGCAATTACATGATCATAGATCTATATATGTATTATAACAGGCTCACAAAGTGGACAGCCGAGCACAAGCCGGTTAAGGCCCTGTCACCAAACTTCCCTGTTAGTGCGATAAGAGGCGTGAAATAAGCTAAGAGGCCTTCGATTTTGAAACGAGTCAGCTTGAACGAAAAATCAAAGAATCTGAAATGATTGAAATGTGCATCTCTATTAAAAATACAAAACAAGAAACAATCGCCTTATATTTAACAGGCTTAATTTTATAAGTGGGTTTAATTTGTTATTTGAAGCAATTTTGATTTTGTATCCTTTGCCCAGTTGTTGATATTAATCCATGACTGATCCACCCATATAGTTAAAATGTAGGTTTTTATCGGCGCCGGTTTAAATCAATATCCACTATATTTTTTGCATGCCTTTGAGGAATTGAAATTACTGTCCAAATTTCTCCTGCGCCTTTTCTGACCCGATGGTCCAAAAACGGGCTTGTCTTTAGTCCTGCACCAGTTCTATTTTTTTACTGTGCTTCTTAGAATTTTAGCCCGACTCCACAAACAAGACTAAACATTCTCAACCACACTGCAGTCTGCATGCATAGCCAAAGGCATGAACTTTAATTAACTGGTATGTTTTAGCGTTGAAGCCATTACTTTCACGTTTTACACAAATTACACCCTGGTCCTTCGAGTTTGAAACTTTAAGAAGAATTACCCAGTCATCTGAAAAACGCCAATGTCAAGCATATTTCCCGTGTAAAGATATTCGGCAAAGTCTTACAAAGCAAGTTCCGTTATTTCATAACTTTGTGTTTCCGCTTGGACAAAAGAAAATATTGGAATTATTTGGTTAACAGATGAAAAAATGCAATGTGTGAGTACTAGCTGCCAAACAAGATATACTCTCTGCTATTTTGCATTCCTCCTGGTCGATCTTGGCCATCATGAATGCTATACTCGGAAAAGCGAGCAGACCTTTAGAATCACGTGCAGTTCAGAAAAACTGAAAGGGATCATACGCACGCTCGTAACCAGACCTTTGCCATAGACGAGGCAAGATCTTGCTATAGGGGCCCTGGGGGCATGCCCTCCAGAAAATGTTAAAATCTAGCCTGAAGCTATGAATCTCTTTCAGAGACATCTCCTCGGCATGAGGTATTTCTTGACAAAAAAATCAATCTTGTTCAACTTGGGATTATAATTCTAACTAAAAGCATTTTGTTTTTAATATTGGGTAAAAATCTAGAAGAGGCAAATGTGTCATCTTGCCTCTTGCTAGTTAAGGCCCAGATACGTGGAACACAAAAATCAGCGGCAAAAGCTAAGGATCAAGCCCCGGGGATGACCCCCATATGAAAGATCTCGGGGATGCTCGTCGGAAAATTTGAATTAAATCCCAATGGACGCCAAAGAAAGAAAACAGTTTGCTGATAAGAATTCAACTCTCCGCCAGGTCTGGCTGTCAAGACGGTCAATTTTGGTCAATTTTCATTAATTCAATTCAAGACAAACTAGGACGTGACCTGAAAGTGCAAGTACCGCAAAAAAATGCTTGACTTTGGCGCGCAGACACATTAATATCACTAAAGCTTTTAATTAAGTCTTATAATAAAGAATTTTTATTGAGCTATCTTGTTCGGTCAAAATGTGGTTAGTATTGGAGAATATTGCCTCTCATTCTTTTCAGTTTTGCAAGTTTATGACCCATAAACTTGCAAACGAAAGAACTCTACCAATATGTTCCGCAATAACATGATCATCTATGTATTATAACAGGCTCAAATATAAAAAGTGGACAAGGCGAAGCCCTACGCTAAACGTAACTGTTAATAGAGCGACTACGGTAGGCGTATAATCCAGCGGCATCCAACAGACCGTTTTGGTGAATATCAGTTCGGAGGACCTATCATCGCCTACGATCAGTTTCAGATTAAATTGTGATGAAAAACTGGAGATTTCTTTAGCTCCAACGTTCGTGACATGTGGAAAGTAATGCCTGTTGCTTTCGGAGAGAGAAAAATGTCGTCAGTTTTGGGTAAGAGAAATGGCGAGCTACGATTTTGGAGAAGGCAAGAGCGGCTCAAAAATTCGGGTGATAAGATTTCTTCCCCTAAAATTTTCTGAAGTTTGACTGAAGTTCAGCTAGCGTATCCGAAAAGATATACTTTACTTAGCTGTTAAAATAAGGCTTTAAATCACACAAAAAGGATTCTTATAACGTAAAAACGGTGCTCTGCCAGCTATGATCGAAACTTTTTTTTCGTTGGGTGCCCCTGTATAATAAGAGACCTTTCATTTTGAATCAAGTCGGCTTAAACAAACGATAAAAGCATCTGAAATGATTGAAATGTGTACAGTCATCTCTATTAAAAATACAAAACAAGAAACAATCGCCCTATATTAAACATGCTTAATTATGTAAGTGGGTTTAATTTGATATTTGAAGCAATTTTGATATTGTATCCTTTGTCCAGATGCTGATATTAATCCATGACTGATCCCCCCCTACTTAAAATGTAGGTTTTTATCGGCGCCGGTTTAAATCAATATCCACTGTATTTTTTGCATGCCTTTGAGAATTTGAAATTAATATAATTCCAAATTTCTCCTGCTCCTTTTCTGATCTGAAGGTCCAAAAACAGTCTTGTTTTCAGTCCTGGAACAGTTCTAATTTTTTGACCGCTCCTTCCCTCCACATACCGCGCTTTTCAGAATTTTTATCCTGACCCACAAACAAGATTAATATTCTAAATCAAACACACTGCATGCACACCAAAGGCAGGAACGTTAACTTTGGGTATGTTTTCGTGTTGAAACCATTTACTCCACGTTTTACACAAATTACACCCCGCTGAAACTCAGAAGTCTGCGAAGAATTACCCAGTCATCTGAAAAACGCAACTGTCACGCATATTTCCCGTGTTAAGATATTCGGAAAGCCTTACAAAGCAAGTTCCGTTATTTCATAACTTTGTATTTCCGCTTGTCCAAACGAAAATATCGGAATCAGTTTGCTTAGTGGCAAACAACCAAAATTATTAATTATCTAATTTTAGTTTTCAGTGCAACATAGGTGAGTGTAAGAATGCACTGACCGACACTGGGTAGTTGCCACCAGGCAGAATAACTGTATCATCCTGCGGGATGGAGGTCTTTTAATAGATCGACAGGCTGACATATTATTCAGTCTTAATATCATAGTTGATCTCTCTTATTTTGCGTACGTCCTGGTCATCATGCGTGCTATTTGAAGAGCTTGCATTTGCAACAAGACCTTTAGAATCACGAACAGTTCAGGAAACTGAAAAGGATCACATGTGGAACCAGAAGTCCTATGTACTTCTGGTGGAACGCAAAAATAAGCGGCAAAAGCCAGGGCGCTCGGGCCTGCAAAAGCTGATGATCAAGCCCGGGGGTGACTCCCATACGGAAAGGTCCCGGGATGCTCGTCTGAAGATTTGAATTAAATCCCTAATGAAGGCAAAAAAAAAAAACAGAAACAGTTTGCTGACAAGAAAGAAGTCAACTCTCTGCCAGGTCTGGCGGTCAAGACAGTAAATTTCGGCGGTTATTTTTCACTAATTCAATCAGGTTCAAACTAGGACGTGACCTGAATGTAGAAGTACCTCAAGAAAGTGCTCGACTTTGGCGCGCAGACACATTAATATCACCAATGCATTTACTTAAACTTTATAATAAAGAGTTTTTATTAAACTGTATTTTCCCGTCAATATGTGGTAAGTACTGGAGAATATTGGTCTCGTTCTTTTCAGTTTTGTAAGTTTATGGGCCTGACCGCCTTCGGCTTGACCCATAAACTTGCAAACGAAAGAACTCTGCCAATATTTTCCGCAATAACACGATCATTTATGTATAATAACAGTCATATACACAAAGTGGGCAGCCGAGCACAAATAAGAGGCCTTCGATTTTGAAACGAGTCGGCTTGAACGAAAAATCAAAACATCTGAAATGATTGAAATATGCATAATCATCTTTATTTAAAAATACAAAACAAGAAACAAACGCCCTATATTTAACAGGCTTAAGTGTCATTATCAGAGTAAACCAGGCAATGCCAAAAGATGGGGGTCAGCCGATTTCCCTCGTATTTTCAGCATTTAAAACCTATCAGATAAGATTGTGATTGGTGGCATTTAAATGATTTTCTGGCTTTTCAATCTTGAGATTGACGACCCCCTAGTTTTTGGCACAGAAAGTGCCAAAAATCCTCATAAAAAAGGCCAAATTCTCAGTACAGGAAACAGATCTTCATTTTGCATTTCGTGCACAAAACTTTTTCTCAAGGTAAATGAACTGGTTGTTGATGTTTTACATGCTTAGAAACACCTTTCCAGTTCAACTGTAATTTTTACTATATTTTCTAAACTAGGTAGGTAGCTTGTGTCTTGCCACAGAGTGAATTTGGGGGATTTTCAAATTCGATTTTTTCAAAAGTGCGATAGTTTATTTTTTATTAAAAGCCATTTTATAACAGTCCATACCCTTCTTATTCGAAAACAAGAACTTATTGATTGGCACGATAAATTCTTTCTACACGAATTTAGTTCAAAAATGGCTCTGATCGCTCTTATGGCTATTTTCCCGCCAAAATTAAATCACACTAAAATATCACATAACATCGATACAATTATATTTTGAAATGAAATAGTTGTATTTTAATTCATTGAAAGGAGTAGAAACTTCATTAAATGTGTTAATAATTGATTTCGAATTAACTATGTTAATTAACCCTCGGACGTACAAGGGGGGGGGGGGGACGCCACCACCCCATGAGGTTTTTTCTAAATTTTGAAAAAAACGATTTACTCTGCAATGCTGAAACTTTCAGTAGCTGTTCATTCATCCTTTGCGGAAATTTTGATATGTCAACGATGTGTCCGTGGTGTGTGACGTTGCCATGGCAACGTCTTGCCAAAAATCGTCATTTTTACCATTTTTCTTATTTTTTTCCAGTTTTTTAAAACAGAAGTGCAAGATGTGTTTATTTTTACATTCCGTAAGCATTCTGGCTTGATTTTGCATCAATTCCCGTTATTTTCTGACTTTCTAAGAAAATGTTGAAATCCAAGATGGCGGATCCAAGATGGCGGCTCTTATGACGTCGCGTGACGTCATATGACGTCATAGCCAATTAAAATTATGTCATCTTATAGAGTACGCTGAGGGCTTTCTTCCAAGTTCAAAATAATTTCGTTACGCCTTAATATAACGAAAACTCCGGGGAGGGGTTCCATCCACCACCCCCCTCCCCCTTGTACGTTGGTGGGGGTGTGAGTTGGCTTGTACGTCCGAGGGTTAAAGTAATAGATACCGCAGTCCGTGCATAAATTCATTGTGTATTTCCTGCGAAAACTAAGTTGTATTACGTAAGCATTGCTTCGATTTTCATAGTTTAGTTTGGTATGTCTTAAAAGCGAGATTATAAACGTAATATTTAAGGCGGTCTTTGTAGTAATGATCCAAGGTACCAAAGAAAGAAACCACGAGTCGAGACGTTATTTCTCACGTTCGACACGGAATTTTGTCAGTTTCAATTCATACTATCACGTTTCATTCGGGACAAACACTCTTATATAAAGTATGAATTGTTTGTTAGCTTCACAAGAATCACCTTGTAGTCTTCTCGAATATAGTCTATCGTTAGATGCTTGTAAACAAGATGTTACAGTTCGCTTACTACTCAAGGTCTTGTTGTTAGTGGCAAGCGAGGATGGTGATCTCGAAGTTCAGAAATCACTGAGGGAGCTTTATTCATTCAGTTCAGGTCACTTTGACTTATCCGTAGATAGAGTGGCAGGTATGAGCATCTGTCCAGAACACTAAAAGAGAAGTAACAGGCGACTGCATGCGACTGGCGACCTTGAAAAAATACCTGTCTGACCTGTTGTTATCACTGCACAAAGATCAATGCAAACAGATTAATGACCCACGCCGTGTTTGCATGACCTTTGTAATGTATGCAACACTGTCACGCTGGTTGTAATTCGAGCGCCTCTCTTTTCAAGTTAGTCTCGAATTCTTTTCATCCTAAAAGAGACACAAAAACGCACACAAGACCCAAGTAAACATAGGTAAAAGTTCAGATCAGCTGTGTATTTTTTTTCAAGAACCTTTAGTGACAGGAAGCGTATTTTTTCATTTATAATTTTTCTATAACGCAAGTGTCATCGTGACGCACCCGAAGTAAGTAGTAACTCCAATTTAACCAATAAAAACAGAAAACATCTCTGTTTTCATCTTTGTCGAGGACTGCATTTTCGTTTTGGTCATTGGAGAAAACTGAAATGTGACCCAACTCGTGTGTGAATTTTCATAGAAGCACAAGGTTTATCATTTTTTATGGGCATCGTTTACCGATATAAGAGATAAACAAAATGTTCGTTTCAGGTCACGAGAATCAATGTCTAGTATATGTCTGTGTCATATTTTATAACTGAATCGTCTGGTCAGATCAGAATTCGTACCCAAGCGATAGTCAAGCCAATCCATTATAGGATGCTTAAGATGCACACACGTTTGCTTATGATTCGCCACTATGAGAAAACTTATTTAACTAGCTCTGGTTTCCTTTCTTATTCAAAACTTTTTGTGAATTAAATTAAGAAAAATAATTCTTAATTTTTGTAGCACAAACGCCTGGTCAAACTTGACAAAGGTCGTGATGGTGGCAACAACAACTTTGTTTCGTGTTGTGTACCTTTCAGCCACGATAAATTTCTGTGAGGGCGTGGTTCACCTACAACCTTGAAGCAGATTTCATTTGTACTGTAAAAGATTTGTACTACAGAAACCCTAAGAAAAAATCGTGCGAATGGAATATTAAGCCAACCTATTGCCCGGATTTTTAACTATCAAAATAAATAATTGGGCGGGGCGAGAGTTAGCCGATGTACAGGAGAAATGCTTACACGAGTATACATCGCGCCAGTGACACTGCAGTGCATGTCTAACAATTATATTCGTTTTTCTTTTACGATCACTTGATTGCCTGTACAACAAAATATCCAACATTCAACCAACATAAATTAAAGGAAAGAGTAAGCAAGTGATCTCGTTGTTCAACTGTTGAATATTTATAGATGTATCCCACTGGCATTTCAAAAAAATGATGTTTTGTATACATCAGTTTCCTTGATTCTAAGAAGCTGGATGTGGCCATTACAAAACTGTGTATCACTGTTTTATATTTGAAAATTAGTAACCCAAATTTTCTATGAGTTAGATTAATCAACGAGGCTCAGCCGAGTCGACTATCGCTATCCAAAACATACAGTGGACTATCGCTATCCAAAACCTAAAATTTAAAGCACTTTTAAGCCTACGCACAATCATGCCCTATCAGCGATTATAGTTCACCAAAAAATTTTCTCAGATTCTGATTGGATTAAATTGATCACGTGACGCGATGGTTCATCCACGGAGGGCACTATCAGCCCATAGTGCCCGTCCGAGAAAAAAGCCCGGATGGATAGTGCCCGCCCGTGAAAATTTTGTAAACAAGTGTGCCTGCATACAAAAAAAAAAAAAACCAAAATCACTGCATTTAGGGGATTTCTTGTCTGATTTTGTTTCGTTTGTTAAATTTCGGCTTTCAATTGAGTTTTTTATTTTCAAAAGTAAAAAAATAATTCACGATGCTCGTTTTTGAATGGGCGCGCCAAAGCCGGAGAAAATTTAGTGGTGAATAATAAAAACGATAGAGTGTTTCTGTTTCGGAACTATCGGTCTGATAGTTGCCCCTTGGAAATTTGATGTTCTTAAAACTAGCATATTAGCCCTTAAAGCTTCGCTTCTCGGGCTAATATTTGTTTTAAGAACATCAAATTTCCGCGGGAGAACTATCAGTCGTTAGCATAACCACACTGACCTACTATTGTTTGTCCCGAATGAAACGTGATAGTATGAATTGAAACTGACAAAATTCCGTGTCGAACGTGAGAAATAACGTCTTGACTCGTGGTTTCTTTCTTTGGTACCTTGGATCATTACTTCAAAGACCGCCTTATATATTACGTTTATAATCTCGCTTTTAAGACATACCAAACTAAACTATGAAAATCGAAGCAATGCTTACGTAATTCGACTCATTCTCGTCCCCATAGCCCTTTCGTTTCTCTTAGCCGGCTTGGCACGAGAAAACGGAGGGCTCTGGGGACATAGGATTTTTGAATTAATTCGAATTTTTTTGATTGGCTGTTTGAACTTGGAAGAAAGCCCTCAGCGTACTCTATAAGATGACATAATTTTAATTGGTTATGACGTCATATGACGTCATGTGACGTCAAAAGAGCCGCCATCTTGGATCCGCCATCTTTGATTTCAACATTTTCTTAGAAAGTCAGAAAATAACGGAAAATGTGCAAAATCAGGCCAGAATGCTTACGGAATGTAAAAATAAACACATCTTGCACTTCTGTTTTAAAAAACTGGAAAAAATTAAGAAAAATGGTAAAAATGACGATTTTTGGCAAGACCTGCTTGTATTTATGACGTTGCCATGGCAACGTCACATCACACACCACGGACACATCGTTGACATATCAAAATTTTCGCAAAGGATGAATGAACAGCTAATGAAAGTTTCAGCATTGTAGAGTAAATCGTTTTTTCAAAATTTAGAAAAAATCTCATGGGGGTTGGCATCCACCCCCCCCCCCCCTGTACCTCCGAGGGTTAATTAACATAGTTAATTTGAAATCAATTATTAACACATTTAATGAGGTTTCTACTCCTTTCAATGAATTAAAATACAACTATTTCATTTCAAAATATAATTGTATCGATGTTATGTGATATTTTAGTGTGATTTAATTTTGGCGGGAAATAGCCATAAGAGCGATCAGAGCCATTTTTGAACTAAATTCGTGTAGAAAGAATTTATCGTGCCAATCAATAAATTCTTGTTTTCGAATAAGAAGGGTATGGACTGTTATAAAATGGCTTTTAATAAAAAATAAACTATCGCACTTTTGAAAAAATCGAATTTGAAAATCCCCCAAATTCACTCTGTGGCAAGACACAAGCTACCTACCTAGTTTAGAAAATATGGTAAAAATTACAGTTGAACTGAAAAGTTGTTTCTAAGCATGCAAAACATTAATAACCAGTTAATTTACCTTGAGAAAAAGTTTTGTGCACGAAATGCAAAAGGAAGATCTGTTTCCTGTACTGAGAATTTGGCCTTTTTTATGAGGATTTTTGGCACTTTCTGTGCCAAAAACTAGGGGGGTGGTCAATCTCAAGATTGAAAAGGCAGAAAATCATTTAAATGCCACCAATCACAATCTTATCTGATAGGTTTTAAATGCTGAAAATATGAGGGAAATCGGCTGACCCCCATCTTTTGGCATTGCCTGGTTTACTCTGACAATGACACTTAATTTTATAAGTGGGCTTAATTTAAAATTTGAAGCAATTTTGATATTGTATCCTTTGCCCAGTTATTGATATTGATCCTATGACTGATCCTCCTCTACTTAAAATGTAGGTTTTTATCGGCGCCGGTTTAAATCAATATCCACTGTATTTTTCCATTGATTTTTGCATGCCTTTGAGGAATTGAAATGACTTTTCAAATTTCTTCTGCGCCTTTTTTGACCCGATGGTCCAAAAACGGGCTTGTTTTCAGTAATGCACTAGTTCTATTTTTTTTACTGTGCTTCTCAGAATTTTTATCCCGACTCCACAAACAAGACTAAATATTCTCAACCACATTGCAGTCTGCATGCACAGCCAAAGACAGGAACGTTTACTGGTATGTTTTAGCGTTGAACTCGCCATTTACTTCACGTTTTACACAAATTACACCGCTGATCCTTCGAGTTTGAAACTTTAAGACGGAATCAGTAACCCAGTCATCTGAAAAACGCCAATGTCAAGCATATTTCCCGTGTAAAGATATTCGGAAAGCTTTACAAAGCAAGTTCCGTTATTTCATAATTTTGTGTTTGCGCTTGGGCAAATGAAAATATTGTTATTTGGAATTATTTGGTTTATGATAAACAACCAAAGTTATTAATTATTTAATTTTAGTTTTACCAGTGCAATATAAGTGACTGGAAAAATGCACTGTGTGAATATATACTAGTTATGCAACGCTTTCGAGTGGTATACTATGGAATATCCCACGAGTCACTTGTATTTTCTCGGTATACACACGAGCCTTTAGGCGAGTGTGTATACGAAGAAAATACAAGTGACAAGTGGGATATTCCATAGTATACCACGAGAAAGTGTTGTGTAACTATTTTATACCATGCCATAGAAAATACGCTTACTAAATTTCGTCGAGAATACAATCGCAGCGCACGATGGGAAGGTTGGGTTGAATACCGTCGAATATACAACGGCTTTCCCGTATTCTGATTGGCTGTATTTTCTATGGCATGGTATAAGGTGGAATACAAGGTGTGTCCTCAATCAGTCCACCGAAACATATTTTACCTCTCTCGATCGAGGTCACTTGATTCGCTGTTTCATCTCGCCTTCCATCCGCGAATTTTGGAACTATGTATCCCGTATCCCGCTTGCTGCCTCGATTTGAGTCAGCGCCCATCCCGCCGGGCATCCCGCATCCCGCTTTCTTGCCTTTTTTTGTTGAAAAATGGATTTCCCGTCCGCATTATTCAATCTTTGATAGTGAGCAGTCGCATGCATTACATCTTAACGCTTTTTGTTTTGATAAAAAAAGTCTTGAAAATAAAAATTAAATAAAAAAACATTTCATTCATGGCTGTGAGCGCGGGAACGGTGATCTGTGTCCTGGCCTGTTCCCTAGAACTAATTTGATTGGTCGCTATTTCCAGCGGTGACTTCATTCATTCATTCGTCGGGAAAATGTGATGCATTCCAGTCTGGAAAAACGCTGATCGAGGCGGTCGAATATTTAAATTGTATCCGTTCTACACCAAAACAGTGCTCAGATATCCGTGGGCGGATTAGCTGAGTAGGGTTTGGACATTATCACGTCTGTTAGTGTAAGATCTCGACATTTCCGTGTTTTGCACAAGACCGCGGATGAGCTTTAAACTGTGGAAAAGTTTGTAGTCCGCGCTCTATAGCGCTAGCTTGAGCGTGACATCTGGAAAATATTTTTGATTGTCTGTAAATAACACGGCTGGCTAAAGGATTTGAAGTGCTTCCAATTATTTTTAGCGAAGAAGGAAGAAAGCAAAGGACCTCAAAGTTAATCCGTTCAATTTCCGTGCGGCCGGCGAAAAAATGGCCGCTGCAAGCTCTGTTGATGGTTATCAAGAAACTGGTCTTGACGACGTTTTCGAAGATTATGGGCCGATCGATGTGGAGGCTTTCATCGATTCCCAGTTTGAAAATGCTTTAAGAGGCGAGGAAGAAATGTATTCTGTGAATCACGGCGAGCCACAGCTTATGGGAAGCAAGCTGGAAGTCGACAAAATGGAAGCCGACGGTTGCTTGGCCACGTTGAACTTTGCGTATGGAACTGATACACAAATAAACTTAGAACATGCAATTTCATTAACAACGCCTCAGGGAGAACTGGTGAGCGTTGTAGTGTGTTCTTCCTGCCAAAGAGTTGTGGAAAAGGATTTTCGTACATTCAGCGTTAACAAGGTCAACATGAAAACAACAACACCATCACTCAAAGCACAGGAGAAGTCGAACGGATGTGAAATTGATGGCGGTATTGAAGTGAGAGGTTGGTTATATAATGGTTATTTGTTATTGTTCGTGCTAAATAGCATGTCTCAATATTGCGATGAGGGTATAACTTTTGCAAGGCGAATAAAGTGTAATGGTTGCGTTGTAAATTGATATGACACTCAAATGTTGATTACGTCTGCAAAACGACCGCTTTCTGTCGCTCGGTAAACTTTAATCGCCGCACGGTCAATGGCCTGACTTTTAAGATTTCTTCCGATTTGTTTAAAAGCTTAGGTTAATGAATGAATCCAGTCATCTTAATTTGATTACTCTTTGGTCTTCTTTTGCTATCTAAACTGCTTAGCGGTAAACCATTTGGTTAAATTATAGCTGTTGATGTTTTTGTATCGCTATATTGACGCGGGTTGATAATCCGCGGACTTTTCACAAATGATTGTTGATCTCAGTAATCAAAGTATTTACAATAAATATTTAACATTTCAACTTTATTTTTATGCTTTCGGGGCATATTAAACTATGTTCAAGTTAATTTGCCAAGTCGAAGTGTCTGGGTTTTGAGGTGTTTTCAAATGGTTTTTGATTCCAATATTGGGGGTAGTTTTCCTTGTAAGACTACTTGTACACGCATTGGCTAATTTTCATCTTCAATAACAGTAATGACGTCAATGCGGTTTTTCTGATAACAAAAAACAAAAAGATAAGGAAGAGGTTTCCCTAAATACCCCATGCCTGGAAGAATTCACATTATCCTTTGGATTTGTGAATCAGAAAAAATAACAAATGAAGTTCATGTTCATATAGAATTTAGGGTGCGTTTCTTTGGAAAAATCCAAAATTGGATCATTGATCTCAGATCACACGGATACTTTGCTCCCAAAGAAACGAAGAATCCGAAAATAAATTTAAAAAAAAAATCACACGTTGAAATACGGTAGTTCTTCTTTAACCTCAAGCACAATGTGGCGAGAAAGCATCTGAGAGCAAAGAATGTTTGCGAATGCAAACTTCACTCTTGACAATTTCAAAAGGATACAATTTCCTTAGGCACAGGGTGGCTGTTCTAGAAAACCTGTATCCAGTTTAAAATGACACTTCATACCTATCAAGCTACCATTTCCTTTTATGGTGAAATATTTTTGTATTTTGTTCGAAATAACGCCTGAAAACTTACCGTATGACAGTGTTTACAAAGAGCGAACCTGTATTTTCACAGCAAAGACCGCTGGGCCATGGTACTTTTTTCGAATCCTTTCCTAAAGAAACGCACGGATCATGAATCCTAAAAATCCGGATTCAGATATGATCTGATGGAGTGTAGCTAACAGTCGTGGGTTGTGGGTCGTGGGTGGAAGTCGTGGGTCGTGGGTGTGGGTAAAAGTCGTGGGTAACAAAAAAGTCAAACAAATACTGAAAAAAACATTTGAAACAAATTAGTTCGTGCACGGCTAGTCTGACGTAGAGTTTCGACCCGGCCAAAGGACCCTTCAGAACACCACGAAACACCCTGGGACACCGAAAATGTTTAAAACACACATCAACAAAACGGTTCAGTTAAAGTTAAATAAATTTAAAACATTTAAAAAAGTAAAAATATTAAAGAAGTAAGTATTTGAAATGTGCCTGGAATTTTGCGATAAGATTGATCGCTCACCAATGGACCAAAACTGAAGATGAAAAGCTCCGAAGTCGTCCGAAGTCTCAACATTTACGAAGTCCCTTGTCTGAGAAAAGAACGGCTGAAGAAAAGAGTCATAGATACAATATTCACATAAAAACTAATTTTTTTTTATTCTGCGTTGCGATTAGCATTTTGTCCTCGCACACTCCCCCCACCCCGCAAGAACCGTGACTTTAAAATATTGCGTGACATTGTGCGTTGAAGACTGAACAACATTTTTTCCGTGGGAAATTTTGATGGTCGCGTTTGCGGTTACAAAGAGGCGCTTCTGTTTACGTTTGGTTTATTACAAAATAAATACAAAGGCTTCGCCTGTTGGCCAAAGTGATAAAATGTTCGATTCGGTCGCGGAAATGATTCAGCCAACATTTTTTACTGCAATCTATAACACTCGGTTTTGCGAGAGCTTGGCGTGGGAGATTCTGCAAGAGCTTTCTTTTTTAACCGACACCCGACGCAATGCATAGAATTCTCTGCCTATACTACTTTTTCCAAATTATTCTGCTTATTTTTAAAACGAGCATGTATATTGTAGTCTGTCAGTGTGTACAGCCGTCTCCCTCCCCTAAAAAAGTCGGGAACAGGGAGGTGGACGGCTCCACGGGGGGATACTCGGGGTTTCAAGTGACGCGGATGCACAATGCATTTTTGGGGGTTTGAAATTTTTGATTCCGGGATTTTTTGGATGGGAAAATTTGGCAAGTATTTTTTTTTTTATTTGAGTAGGGATGTTTTTGGGTATTCAAAACAATCTGAAGATTTGTGGCAGTGCCTTGGCTGCGTAGTTTTGCGAATAAAGTACAAACAAATGTGTTTTGCTGTTGATTATTGAGGGGTTAATTTTTGGTCTAGGGATTTTTATGGGTCTTGATTTTTCCCCCATTCGATCATCCCCGTCAATTAAAATCCCGAGTACCCCCCAGGGGGGGGGACGGCTGTAGACATTTTAAATGGGTGGGTGATTTTTTAACCTCACGGACTAAGGAGTGAAACGCGCGGGCTGCGGACTAGTTTTAAAATACGTACTGCGTCTTGAGTGATGTATAAGTACGAAAGGTCGCTCGTCTAGACGGGTAACGAATCCTGTGCTAGGCTATTATAGAGATTGTAACCAGACAAACTACAAAATGTTTGCCTATGTTCTTCCCGACGAGTAACATGTTTCTAGTATGAAAACCGACGATTGGCAAGGGACTTCGGAAATGTTCGGCAGCTTTCTTAAAATATTGGGTTAGGTTTGGGCAACATTTGATAGTTTTCGGACGACTACGGAATTTTCCGTTGATATCATCGGAAGTCTTTAGTTTTATTCCAGTTGTGAGCAATCAAACTTTGGGAATTCTGTGGAATGCAATATTGTAAGCACTTACCAATGCTTTGTTTCTTTGATATCTTTATCTTATTTTGATTTTTAACGTTTTATTTTAATTCAATCCAATCATTTTTTTTTAATCTGTGTTAAAACATTTTCGGTGTTCAAGGGTGTTTCTGGTATAACAGTCACCCCAACAAGTTTGTTGGGCGTAAAGGCCTCTGAAGAGTCTCTTGGCCGGGTCGAAACTCTACATCAGACTAGCAATACACCCTGACGAACTATTTCTCACAAATGTTTTTTTTTTCAGTATTTTTTTACGACTTTTTTGTTACCCACGACTTTTACCCACACCCACGACTTTACCCACACCCACGACCCACGACTTCCACCCACGACCCACGACAGTTAGCTACACTCGATCTGATGTATCCACTCGGAGTGTGGATTCTTCAGATCATTGATCCAAGATTAATCCATTTTCGGATATAGGAAAAGAAACGCAAAATCCGTTTTTGAATCAAGAATCCGGATTTGGATTTTTCCCAAAGAAATGCACCCTTAATTGACAAATTGCATATCACAGATGTTTGTAACGATCCTCAAATTTATCTCACTTCACAATAAAATAAATGACCCAAATAACACACAAACATATAGGGACCCAAGCCAAAAGGTAAAGAGAGCACAAAATTTAACAAATTGGATTAAGATCCCTGAAAGCGATCTAAATCCTGTACGTTTAAGTGAAAAAAATTATAAACCTGTCTGCATGGTTTGGAAGGCCAAGCATCACCATGTGTTCCCCACATAGTAAATATATCCAGTAAAACATCTCAAAACCTCAACTGCTTGCATGTCCCCTCTCCAATGAATCCACTCAAGCTTGACAAGTTCAACAGTTCTATAAATCAGCATTATTAATTAAGGTGGCTGAACACAGTTTTCCGATCTTTAGAGTACCTAATAAGTATTGTTTATGTTGCACTTACGTCCAAACTGGTGCAGCTGATGAGCTCAAAATTGGCAAGTTACAAGATAAGCTAACGCATTTGTAATGTTTGCATACATGTCACTTTAGACCATAGTGAGTTACCATGGCCACACAGCTTATATAAATCAACCAAAAAGATTGAATTTTTCACGATTTCAGAAAATCCAGTCGGTAGAATTCGTTTGTTTGTAACAAATATGAAATTATGACATTTTAACATTGAAGTAGTAAAGATTTAACAGAGAGAATTTTAATTTTTTTTTTGCTATTTTATGTTTTCACATATTGTCCTGGAATGTTTCAAAAGCTGTCTGTTAAATTCCAGATTTTTTGTTATCAGCAGTTTTCTTGTTTTCTAAAGTACAATCTAATTACTGGCTCGCTAGAAATCACATCTTTTTTGGTAGGACAAAAAACGCCCAATCGCAACTGTTGGTGCGCAGCATTTAAAATTAGCACTGAATCTAAAGAGGGCAGGGAAGCTGTATTCACCCACCTTATACAATCAATTCAAGTGTCTGTGTTTTAAGACTTGTTTCTCACTTACAGAAGAAACTATTGATCCAAGACAGTCTGCGGTCACAGAAATGCAGCTGTCTGATATAAGTGATGATGTAGGAACTTGTTGGCGGGAATTAGGACCAAAGCTTAAGATAGCAGCATCAAAGATTCACAATCTAGATGAGGAGTACAGGTGCAATCGTGACAAAGCCAATGCTCTCCTGATCATATGGAAGGAACAGATGGGGAGTGGTGCGCTTGCAGGACTTCTTGCAGACGCTTTAGAGAGCATTGGAAGAAAAAGCATAGCAGAAAAGCTACTTGGTGAGTGGGTATCCTGTGTGGAATAAGTGGGCATTCTGTGTAGGATGCTGCTGACATGTATCAGCAGACCAGGAATAGAGTTTTTCCTGATCCTTGAATAGTTTCAGGGTACAATAGTTACAAGATTTATATTTATATTTAGTTGTTTAATCCATTTTGTTTATTTTTACTTCATGGCTAATAATACCTTTAAACTCATCATTCACCAATAGATGAGCTTGGGGAAGGTGCCTTAGATATGGTGGAGCCATGCCACAATCGCTAGAGAATGCAAGGTATCCATGGCAACCCTGAGAACTGCACCCGCCAGGCACCCTCACACTGATGGAATCAGTGGAATACTTAAAAACCAAAATACTTACCAAATCCAATGCTTACCCTGTGAAAAGGTGGGAGGAGTGGGAGCAGAAAAGCATGGCTTAACTTAAGCATGAGGCCAAAGAGATAACTGTACATCTGCACACAGCTGGAAGAGCAAGCATGCATGTGATGCACCTCCCTCTCTAAGGGGCCTCAATACACATGACTGCTGTGAGGCACCACTGACTATCATTGGCTTGAGTCTAAATTAGCCTTAATTTCATTAGCCACATCTAACACAGCCATAATAATTATTATTTCAGTGAATAAATGGCAATCTCTATACTAATTTAATTGTGTTATAATATATATTAAGCCCAGCTGGCTTTCTGGCCTTGGGAGCTCTAAAAGTTTACCTAAGTCTTTGTTTTCATGAGAAATTTCAGCCGGATTTAAGTTCTCTTTCAGCCGGTGAAATTAGCCGGCAGCTGGCTCTTAGCAACATCCGTGGACAAAAGTATTATTTTTTATTGCAGTGTATTGATGTATTGGTTATCTGCACATTTTCTGACCTTACTGTTTTGCTATTTAAAATGTTGTATTTTAGGAGTAAGTGGCGTCAAGTTACCATCATGCACGAAAGTTAGTGAGGGTCACACAATCAGTTTAACAGTCAAATGTGACTTGGATGCAGAGTTGGACAACAAGGTTAAGAATTTATCATGTTTAAATCTGGTTAATGGCAGTACTAAATACACATTGTAAACAGCTGACAAAGACATTAAAAGTTGATCAAGGGGTGTTTTAAGTCACAATGACCCTGTCAATAATTGTTATTAGAATACAAGAAAGTGCTTGAACTTACCGCAAGAAGAAGACAAGCATACAGTGTAGATGTAGATGTTCTGATCAGTTTAAATTGATCACGTGACGCGATAGCCTTCAATTTAGTGGTGAATAATAAAGACGATAGTAAGAGTGTTTTTGTCTTGGAACTATCAGTCTGATAGTTGCCCCTTAGAAATTTGATGTTCTTAAAACTAGCATATTAACCCTTGAAGCTCCTCGACAGAAACTGTCACTCTGTTGTTTAAGTAGAATATTAAATTATATTTTGTGAGTAATAACGCATTTATTTTTTTATCTCTACAGCTTATGTTGTGTGAGGATCATCTTGGGAATAAATACATGTTAAAAGCTATTAGCAGTAATGTCAGATGTTGGAATTCAGAAGAGGTACTTTTTTGGCATGTATCAGTTTACATCCCTCTCTCCTTAATTTGCCACCCTGACAACAAGAAAAAAGTCTGAAAAAGTCTTTGAAAAAATTTAAGCCAACATTCACTAACTAGGCAAAGTCTGCATTCAAGCTTAGGGGTCCGTCAGAATGGCACTTAGCTCTGGCGGGGTTCCATGGCATGAAATGCCCACTAGTAGTATTTCTACTTCTCCCTAAATGGGGTTATTCCCAACATTTAATTCGCGTGTGTCCATTTATACACCTGGGTGGAGAGACGTACTATGACAGTACATTATCTTGCCAAAGAACATCAGATGATTATAATGATCCTGACCAGGGCTGGACCCAGAGCACTTGATCCAGAGTCCAGCGCACTAATATGAAAGTAGTTAATATATGTAGCATATAACTACTTTTAACTACCCAACTATTACGTAATACCTTACAGTGACATGTAACAATCTCTGATCCATAGAAATATTAAAAAAATTGCTGATCTTGGTTTGAAACTAAAATAAAAATAATTCTACCCTGTTATTTTTATTTGTTAATTAAATGCTATTTTTTAAACTTTAAGTTGCTGAGTTTAATTGTTTGCTATTAATAACTGTGTCAGATCCAGAAGAACAAGAGATTCCTGGAAACTGTGGCTGTAGCTGCACAGGACATGGGAAAAACAGTGGAACAAAGACGACAAGAAAGCTTAAAGCGCATTTCTTCAGAGGTTCAAGAACTGAGGCAGCAGCTAAAAAGAGTAAAACTGGATTGTGTTGATACTGACTCAAGTGATGGAATTCAAAATTCTCCCAGAGAGGACACACAATCAAGAAAAGAGGCAGTGGATGATGCAAATTCAGTACACGTACATGCATCACAAGGTGAAAGCGTGGAGCAATTACTAAAGTCGTGTGAAGATCAACGCGTCTTTTGTCAAGGGATATATGATGCTCTTATCAAGCTTATTGGTGAAGTTGGTCAGCCGCGAGAGGATAACTCCAAGTGTCTTCGACAACTTTGTGACTTTACAAAGGAACTGCAAGACCAGGAAAAGACGTTTTTCTCCAGAATCGAGTTAGTCCATGGTCACCATTTGAATAAGGTGCAAGTTGCCAGAGTAGAGAAGTTAGAGAAGTGGAAAAGAGCTCAAAAAGAACAAGTTGAGGGAGTCGAAAAGCTCTTATCAAGCTTGCTTAATCAAGGAAAAATGGAAAGAAGGGAGTCTCAAGGGAAAATAGAAAAACGTCAGGTGAGTTTCAACAATTCAATCAGTTTGAGTCTTGCAAATTTGCGAGACAACAGGGCGTGCAAGGCAAAACAGCGAGGTAGGCAACAAGGCAGAAATCCCTACTCCAAATAAAAGGGGGCTAACCGCATTTAGCTACCTAAGCTACGGTAACAGTATTTTTTTTTTTTTTTTTTTTTTTTTTTATTGAAATGCAACAATACATACAGAAAAAAAAAAGCGATTACAGTACACGATTAACACTACTTACAGTACTTAGACTACTAACAGTCTTTAACAATACCTAAATACAACTTACAAAACACTACTTGGACTACTAGCAATTACAATAACACTACAGGGCAAAGAGAAAAGAAGAAGGCAAATAACCATAATTAAAGGAAGAGACATTGTACCTTTGATTATTAAAATAAGGAAAATATAACGGTAACAGTAGGCTAATCAGAGTGCTAGGGGAAAGTATCGCCATTTACTCATTTTCATGGAGTTTTCGTTTCTCACATTGGTTTGAGATTACATTTTTCAACTCGCAGGCGTAAGACTCACACCCAAGGCGTGAGAGTTGGCAGGTATAACTTTGTGACGACCCAATCAGTTTTTCTGTTACAATAAATTATTTTACATGATGTCATCAAAATTCTAAATTTAAATCTATTGATCCTACATCCCTTTTCTTCCAGCATGTTTTTGACATCAGTGTCACAAGTTACTGGAAAAAGTTTTGTTTCAGCAGATGTTAGGCTGCATTCATTATGTATGCTACAGGGGGGGGCAGAGGATTTTTTTTTCAGCGGCTCATTTTTTTATATCCCCCCCAAGGTCCATAGAAATTTTCATAATCCCCCCAAGCAATCAGCCGAAAAAAGAATACCCCCCCCCCTCCTCCCTCTCAAGAAATATCAAAATAAATATCTGTATAATAGTACACTACATATGTTTGAAATTTCAAGATATGTACATGTTTAATAAGAACATTGAGAGAGCTTGGACTGTTTATGTAATGCCTATACCAGCCAGTAAGTAGCGCGAATTAGGTATAGATAGCCTGCCAGCTCGTGTACGAGTACTACCAGAAGTATTGACAGGAACCTGGATTTAACTGTCACTCTCGTTGACAAAAGCAACAACCTCATCATCATCATCACTCTCACTATCACACTTATACACGGATTCATCTCCGCTGTTGCCATCCTTTTCACCCTCGTTTTCAGCATCACTCCTCTCAAGTGCGACATGTGCCATTATTCTCCTTATCTTATCATTTTTCTGAGGTTGCATTAAATGGTTCCATTTTAGATGTTTTACTTTCTATACTGTATCGAAACATTACATCTACAGGCCAGGCACACTACTTAAAAAACTTCAAAATAGGTACTATAGTCTCTCATAATACCGTATTTATTCCATTAAGCGCCCTGAAATTTTTGGACCTTGAGAGTGGGCGTTCATTGCTTCATTCGAGGTGGGCGCTTATTCAGGCTGGGAGCTTATTAAATTTTCACTATTTTTCAGTAAATAGTAAGTTTATTTTGCAATGAAACAACAAATAACAACAAAATTTGAAGATGTACCAAAGCAGAATTATAAGTGTTCGTTGAACGTTCCTGTAAAATACTAAGAAAACAAGGGAAACTCTTTTTAAGTTAGTAGTACTTTGTCAATTTCAATCTCATTGGGTACATACATGTACCACCTATCCTTTTTTAGGGGGGAGGAGGTGGGCGCTTATTCGAGGCTGGGCGCTTATTAACTTTTTCTGCCTTCAGGGTGGGCGCTTATTCCAGGTGGGCGCTTATTCGAGGTTAGGCGCTTAATCGAATAAATACGGTAATAGAGGTACCCTTGTTGCCTAAAATCCTTGAAAGAAGCTGCTGTACTTATCATTTCTTTTTTCACTTTTTAAAACTATTACAAAAGCTAGACAGAATCTTACAAAAAATAAGCATCCCCCCAGGAGATATTAAACAATTTTCATATCCCCCCTTTTTTTGCTCTAAAAATTTGAGAACCCCCCCTAAAATCCTCTGCCCCCCCCTGTAGGATACATAATGAATGCAGCCTTAATTGCTTCATTTTGGGAATTAAGTGTTTTGAAATTTGAGACACCCTGATTCAATGTAATTTGGAATGTTACAGAAACCAGGAATTTCAATCCCAGTTTCTTTGTTCAAATTGGTTCAAGAAGATATGTTGTTTGAGAAATTGAGGTACAGTATTACTGAAGTGCTCCTCCTAGTAAGGCAAATCTAAGGAAAATCCAAGTTCTTGGGAGGTTCGAGAAATCAAGATTTGGAAAGTGATTTCATTTCAAAGTTTAACTCAAAAGATTTTTAAAAAACAAGTTTATAAGTCAAAAAGCAAAATAATTTTAAACAAGAGTATATAAAATGTGAAACAATACAGAAATTTTTGTTGGTCCTATGGGTACAATTCCTGTTGTAAAAACAGTATTTATAAAAGAAAAGAAAAGCTATTTTAAAAATTCTAAAAGCGTACTTAATGGTTTGGCACAAATTGAGTCAGTTTAGGTGTTAAGTGAAGGCACTTGTCATTTATAAACAGCATCTACAGTACATGTATATATATATATATTTTTTTAGTTTTTTGACTTGATAATGACTTGAAACATCATCAGTTTGTTCAGCTTTAAATTGTTTCTTTAAAAATCGTTTGGCATTTAATTTTGTCATAAAATCACTTTGGCTGTGATTTCATTTAATTTATTTCAGAATTTTACAAAGTTCCCATCTTTAGCATCCTGTTATAAATAGCTAATAACACAGTCACTAATTTTAATTTTAATAATATTTATTTGATAGGTATGGTTCAGAGCCAGCTTATTGTTCAGGTTGCCCTGAATCCTAATTAAAAGTTTTTAATTTACTCTCTTTAGAAGCTGATAAACCGCAAATCAGAGCCAAATCTACCCACAAAATCACCATCTGGATTTGCAAGAAGGGTAATTCAGGATTTGAATGTTTACATAAATGCATGGTGACTTTGTTAATGATATTGAAAGCAACTTTAACACAATATTCCTTCATTTTGGAAGAAATGCAAACAAAGAGCTATAATGTACAGAAGCTGTAATTTTACTGTTAAGTCACTGATTACCCAAGAATGCAACATAAAATATCAAATATGAAAAAGGTCGCTGGCAGTCAGTTAGAAAAAACATTTTAGCAGCATACGTGTACAACCCCGCTTAACATGCCCATGATGGTATATGAAAGCCTGGGGCATTACTGTAGGTTAAATCTCTTTCTGACCTAGGTTAATCTGAGGGTCTATTATAGGGGGTTGTGCAGTCCTCAGACTGCCGTACTTTGTTCATCCAAGACGGTAAAATAATTTCTTTTTTTCCTCCTGAAGACCAAGACCACCATTAATTTCTTAACCCTAAACTGCGGTGTGTGTGCCCACAGACCGCCACTCAAAATCAGATTAATGCACCAGACTGCCAGGTATAATAGCCCATCTAATTTGTTTCAGCCTGAAGATTAAACACTCAGGATTGTAATCACTTACATAATATTTGAATTTGCAATTAACTGTTCTTTTTAATGAATTCAATTTGTTGTTCAAATTGAAACCGACTCACTAATAGGTTATGTTGTTGGTCACCCTCCGTACTAGAAGTTGTAGAAGTCATGTTGTTTGATTTGTATTTTTCTTTGTTTAAGGATTACATATGGTAGTAAATGGAACAATATGGAAAATACAATTTCAACTAGTTTAAAATCATTTTGACCTGAAATTGTTTTTAAACTTTAACATTTTATGTGTGATCTTTTTGTAGAGAACTAAAACAGACACATCAAAGGGGAGCAAGTCACAAAGCCTGAGTGAACTTCCAGACGTTAATAAAAAGACCAGCATATCATCTCCAGTATGTGTGCACCGCATGTGTGTCATGGACACAAACAAGAAACTTAGCAAAGAAAAGGTAATAAATTATTTATGAGGTTTTGTTGTGATTTTAAAAATGAGTTTTTTTTTCTTGAAATTAAAATTCTACCTGGATCTTACACAAGTGGATTTTAGGTAATTTAGTAAAAAAATGTGTAATGTAAAGTGTAAATGTTGTTAATAGTGGCCATACACTTAGCAATATATACAAGATGTAGATTATATCAAAACCACCATCAGAATTTAATGTTTTTTTTAAGTGATGGATTCACTTCTTAACTTTTGCTCAATATCATTACTAAAGGAGGGGGCTTATGCTGTGCATTCAGTATTCTCTGCAATTCTTTGACATGAATAAAAACTCATTTTGAGGCACAATCTTCCCAGCCACTGCTTAAGCCTTGTATGTAGTAATTTGATTGCATTAATTTTTGCTGCAAAAGTGGAATTTCATTAACAGGGCCAAGAAAAAAGTCATATCAGATTGAGATATTACAAGCTACATGTTCACACATATTCTGACACTTCACATCTTAAGATTTAGTTATTAAAAGTGCTGCACCAGGCAACAGCAACAATAGAAATAGAGATAAAATATATTGTTGTAAAGATGAAAATAATTGAGAATTGAAAATCGTTTAGGGTTAAAATGTGACAGGATATAACTATGAATTTAAAGCAGTGACTCAGAACCCCTCAACTACCCCTAACTAAGGCCCTTGTATACATCACAATGCTATTTTTTTTTTTCGTTGTATTTTTTTTTCTGGTATGACTGCATTCTTTTGCGTTTGCTCTCTGCAGTAAGAGTCCAACCCTTGAAAGGAGCAAGTGAGAACTGGAAAAGACTAAAGAAGCAAAAGGTTTCAAGCTTTGTTCTTTCATTAACTGGCTGTGCCAGTTCTTTGACATTCTCTAATGTCAGGTAGAAAATGTTGGATCTGGCATGGGATCCATTCACGGCTAGGTTATTTAATGACTGATTAGTAACTTGTTACTTGGTAATAATCATTCCAAAAAATTTTTGAGATAGCTTTTACATGTATATACTGTAGATATTTTTGCTAGATGATGTATTGTACATAATTATTTTTAAGTAGATTTTTATAATTTATTGTTATCCGTTAAGAAAGTATCTTAACCTTTCACTATTCATTACACTTCTGTTGTTGATAAGATCAGTAAATAGGCAGGAAGTGTACATTACATACATGTACATGTGTTGTTAGAGTAGTGCTGTATGGTGGTTACCACAGATACACAGACATTGTCACGACTTACTGACTCCACAGTGGTTTGTTGAATACACTGTTGAGGTTTTTTTATTATCCAAGATTTACATGTAGTAGCCAGGAAGGTTACTAAAATTCTCTTCCACATGTATAGGTAGTATTGGTACATAGGTCAAAGCACAGGTCACAAGTGAATTTTTTTTTGGTTTACTTACTTTTATTTTGACACTGGTAGTCTTTCTTCCTGTGAAATGTAAAAACCATTTTTAAGCAAGCACTCTGTATTCTATGTGTCGAACTCAGTGCCTTTCGATAACGTGCGAACTCTTCTCAATCAACCACTGTGTTTTTTACTGCCATCAATCATCTTAGCAGACCCCTCAGGAGACAGAAGTTCACTTCACTGGGTTCAAAATTGATTGGAAGATTTTGATTCAATTTGTTTGCTTCTTTTTGTGAAAGTTGGTTGATTGTGTTTGTAATTAAAGAGCAGTGATAATGCAATTGGTATATTTTTGTTACTGATGTTCACTTTGCTACTTGTTGCTAATAATATTTTTAGCCCAAAGGAAACAAATAATATCATTAGTGCTTTAATTTAATTAGGGTTAGGTGGGGTGCTGCATTCTTTTTTTGCGGTATGTATTTAGATGAATTTCTTTTATAAATGATGTGTGAGGCTGATAAATATTACGTTTAAAAAATTAAGTAAATTGATTTAGTTAGTGGATTTAAACTGTAATATATTGGGGGATTTAAGTTAAATTTTCAAAGAAGCATTTGTGTTGTATTTGCAAAAAGCCCAACAACTGATGTTTTGTAGAGTAGTTTGCCAGAGCACTTCTTTGAGATTCGAAAAATGTTCTGTGGGTCCAGTCACAGGAATTAATTCAATCCAAAGGAGAATTAACATTCTATTGCTATTTAAAATCAATTTTTGCACCACAGAATTTGCCAGATCAGTTTAAAACATCTTAGCTCTGAGGGTTTTATTACTGACCAGTCAAAAACTGTAGATCAAGCTTTAGTTGTGTTTTCAGCTGTCTGGTGGCTAATTTTCTTAGCAGAGTGGAAATAGAAAATTTCGTTTAATTTCAAAAAGTTATTGCTACATGATTTCATTTTGAGAAGTTTCCTGATCAATATGCAGACATTAATTTCATAAGCTAGACCAACATAATTGTGGTACAATGAAAGTTTATTCTTATCAATACAATTTTTGTGAATTACTTAACTAATCTCATTAATTATAATTAATAATTGAATTTTTAGAAGGACGAAGACAGAAGTTCTTTAAATCATGACAATGACAGTAATAAGTTTTTATATTGTCATGTATATTTTGTTTGAAACAATTGTCCTAGACATAAGCAATTGCTTTGTTTGAGATAGTAGTTTAAGACGTAAACACATTAATGTGTGTAGTTTGCAAGGACGTAAACATACTGTAGTTTGTTTGAAACAGTCGTCCTAGACGTAAGCATACTTTGTTTGAGATATTGTTTAAGACGTGAACACATTAATGTGTGTAGTTTGCAAGGACGTAAACATTAGTTTGTTTGATACAGTCGTCCTTTACGTACCGGTAAGCATACTTTGTTCGAGATATAATTATAGTTGTTTAAGACGTGAACACAATAATGTGTGTAAGTTGCTAGGACATAAACATAGCTTGTTTGAATCAGTAGTTATTTACAACAGAAGAAAACTTGTTTTTAAATTATATTTTTTACAACTTAGGACGTGGATTATTTTTTCAAACATAAACTGACTTAAATGATAAGATAGAAATTAATTTAATTTCAAAGACACTGGATAAGAATGTTAAAAAAATGCACTGCAAGTAAGCATAAATTATGATGTAATTTTTCATGGGACACCGGGAGCTGGTCTTACCTTCGTCGCTGCTGGCAGTTTAAATGAAATATGTACTATTATTGATATTAAGCTAGTAACAACGATCAGTGCTTTTATATTGACATTATTTTCAGTTGTTGCATCAAAACATTTTGCTAAGCACTTAATTTTACAGCCTGAATTCTAGCTCCCCACTATAGGAGCTGGCTGAAATTCAAGCTATCAATTTTAGATAATTGTACTGAAATTTTCAAAGGGGATATTTTATTTTCATTGGCAAATATGCTAATTTATAAATAAAGGGATAAACAAAACTACTATGCAGATTGCGTGTTATTTGGATGTACAGTACATTTGTGGTTATTTTTGTGAAACTGAAGAATGGCAATTTTGCTTCACTCCTAAGAATTTTACTTGTGGTAGTGCCATTGAATTTCACTAACTAGCAAACTATAGCTATGCCATACAAGCTCTTAAATTAACACAGGAAAAACTCCTGAGGTGTGACTGAAGCTTGTTGCTCATGAACAACAGATTATAAACCAAACGTGATTGTTAGAGTTCACCCCGGGGATAGTTGTTTTATAATCCGAAGCTTCCCAAGACTGAAATGTTACTGAACTTTCTCGAGGTCATGTTAACCCAGATATAAACTGTAGGAATGTACCCTGGAGGTAACATTCCCATAGTCAATGACCAGAGAGGCAATCTTCCAATTGTCGATAGGATACACTTTTTTAATAGCGGGTACTTTTAGAATTGCTAGGTTGTAATTAAATGGTCTTAAATCACTAATGTTAGTTCACATGTAGTTGATATTCTTCTACCATATTGTATCCACATACTCAAGCTGTTGTTAATTGTCTTTTTTAGTGAAATAAATTGGAATTTCATTTGACAAGTTTTTTGTGTCCAGTGAATAAGGCCACACCCTTTGTGTAAACTGGTTTGATTTGAAGTGTCATGTCAGTTGTCAGTGAATGGCCATTAGTGCACTGCTGTCTCGATTTTCAAGTAGTTTTATGGGAAGTGGACTGACTTTCTTTAAGAGTAGAAAACAAGTAGGATGGGTGTTGCAAATTTGATTATGACTTTTTACCCTTAATCCTGCCATGGGCATGATTTCAGTTGGCAACATTTTGTATCAAGTGAAAAGTGACTGTTGGAGGCCTGGGTACTAGTGTGTAAAATTCCTTTCTCTGTTAAAAAAAAAACACATTTTAAATAAAGGCCCAGATGAAAACCAATATTATGAAAATACAGTTCAGTGTTCCAGCCTCTTAGCCGATGGGGTGCTTGAGGAAAAGGCACAACTGGCCAAGAAATTCTCTGGGAGATGAGAATGGCAGGATTCTTCTGTCAAGAAACAATTATTGGCATACACCTTAACATAGGAGAAAGTTCGTGAATCCAGCACGGGGGTACTAAATGCCTGTTTTTGTTCACTATCCAATTTTTGGCGAGGCTGTGCGCGGACGTGCAGCCCCAGCCTCTCGAAACTGGTCGGAGGGCACACTGTATATTTTTAGGTTGGGGTGCATTGCGTGCCTCTGGGACATTGAACCCCTTACCCTAAACCAGACCATGGAGTGTTCAGCTGATTTTGAGGCTAGACACCAAGAATCCCTACCCTATCCCAGACTTGCGTTTTTTAGTGTTAACAACAATACCGCAATATTTTTTTTACGTTTGGGAAAGCCTCTTTCTCTTCCGAGTTTCTATTCCTATTCTGGACTTAATTTCTCATACCACGGATCAATTTCCGGGCAAATGATACCCTATTCTAGACCAATACTCTCTAATTTCTATACCTTGTCCCAGACTAAACTGCTTGAAAACCCTTCCCTTCACAGCGGCACATACCTATATAGCTTATATATGGGAGTCCCCCCATATACCCAATACCCTCACTTTCACGAAAAGGGCCGGGACCACCCACTATTGGTGGTGGTGGTGGTGGTGGTGGTGGGGGGGGGGGGGGTGAGGGGCGGTGTGGGGAGTTCATTGCAGTCTGTTCTTGCTTGAGAAAAATTGAGAGAACTGCTTATGTCTTTATGATAGCCTGTTCCAGGCGTTTTGGTTAGCTGGGAAACAGCGCGATTAACGGGCCAGAACGGCGAGTGACGGAAGTGGAAAATTCGATGAAGAAGTACATTAAGTTTGCGTGACGTTACTCGATGTCACGCAGCGCTGTTAGCGTGTGGAAGTCACATGACTTAGCACAACTAGTTCAGCTGTGGGATCGATTGATACTTGTACTGGCACCGCCAGGATGAAGCTCTTCGTGTATTTCTGCTTCGTTTTGGTGTACCCAGTATCGTCACATCCAGCACAAGAACGCCTGTTTATGTCAGATTTGTCGCCGTATAATTCTGTCCACGGTCCTGAGCAAATACACATCGCTTATGGCGATTCTCCGAGTAAAATGACGATTGTATGGTCGACTTCAAATTCAACGGAGCTTGCGAGTTCGGTTGTCCATTATGGCTTAGCACCAAAGAATTATACTTCAAAAGCCGAGGGCAAGTTTGTGTTATTTACAGAGGGGAATCCAGATGGGTTAAAATATATTCATCGTGTTGTACTTAGGGTGAGATTAGCAAAATACTTTTCACATATTTTCGTATGAGTTAACTTACGTAACTACACTGTTCAAGTCAATTTTATTATGGGACATAATTCCAACCATTTGGAAAGCAAAACGCTTTGTTGGAATGAAATATAGACATTTGGCAACGCCAGATGAAGGCAGCATTGCCGAAACATCTAGATTTCAACCCAACAAAGCGTTTTATTTTTTTAACAGTTTTCATTTTCCATTATAATTCAGAATGCTGGGCATTCCAACCATTTTCCGACCCCCACCCCCTGTGGAAGTTAACCTCATGTCGAAATATTTTTTCTATAAAAAAGTTACCATGGCTTCAAGTTAAAGGATTTTACCGTCTTGAATTTCCTCGATTCAAAAGGTATTTTACTTCTTGAAGAATGCAAGAAGTATAATACGTGATAAATATGTACTTCTTCCTTCACTGTTTCGTCTCAGGTCCCGGCCAAATGTTTCCTGTACAAATCTCTTTGGTAGGGATCCGAGAATAGTATGTTTTGTAAAGAATTGTTAGGCTTGACTCTCTTTCAGTGATCAAAACAAGTTAACACTTTGACGCAATTCCATAAATGTTGCAGTTATTATTGGCCGGTATAGAAAAGTGAAAGCAATATTGTTTTGTTTTCAAGACAGAGCTAATTAATTTGACACCCTGTGAATCCTAACCACTGGGACACTCAACCTTGTTAACTACAGTGGAACCTCGATATAACGAAGGGCCAAGGGACTGGTAAAATGTGTTCGCTATATCGAGGTTTCGTTATATCGAGGTTCTTTTCCATATATTTTGCTATTACTGGGACGAAAAATATCGTTCGTTATATCAAGGGCTTCGTTATATAGAGGTTCGTTAAATCGAGGTTCCACTGTACTAGCATTGTGAAAAATTTGACCAAAATTTTTCAAAGGTCAAACGCCGAGGGGGCATGGACACTCTTGGATTTGACTGATACATTAGCTTATAATACTGCATTTTTTGACATGGGCGCTTATTAAACTTTTGGTCCTTGAGAGTGGCTGGGCACTTGTTTCTGTAAAGTACTAAGAAAACTCCGTCTTTGGGGTAGTCTCTTAATTGTACTTAGTTACTTTTCAATCGCTTTGTAACTCATCATCATCATCATCAATGCTTGTGGGGTCCTGTATTAAACTAAGGTCAATCAGCGAACTCTCTGTGACAGTTTTTTTGGGGGAGGGGGTGGGTGGGCGCTTATTCGAGGCTGGGCGCTTATTAACTTTTCCTTCCTTCTGGGTGGGTGCTTATTCAAGATAGGTACTTATTTGTGATTGGGTGCTTAATCGAATAAATATGGTAGTCAATGAAGTGAACTCATGTTGAGTAAAGGTTATTAGGTTCAACTGTTTTGTAAAAAGGTCAATATTTTAAAATACCTTATTACATGAAATTCTCGCGACACTTTAATTTCTCGATTTTAAGGTGCGCCTATTTCGCGACACTTAAATTTTGCAATTTTGCGAAAATTTTGTATTTTGAATCACTTTAATTTCGCGTTTTTGAGTAAGACACAATTTACATTTCCTTTAAAAAGGACTTCATTAATGAAAAAATAACGTCAAAATTAACAAAAAGCAAGGATGGGACTAAATCTCGGCAATAGCTACAATTGCAACGGAGCAGTTAATTTCTACACTGAGGAGGTTACCGTATTTACTCGAATAAGCGTCGTGGCGCTTATTAAATTTTTCGTGCCTCGAGTGCGGCGCTTATTCGAGGGCGGCACTTATTTGAGGGCGGCGCTTATTTAAAAATTGGATGCCACAAACAGTCTTAGCTAGACGAAACTTCTACGGTAACTAAAAGAAGGGACTTTGATTGTCAATATTTGTCCCTTACGGAAGAGAGTTGTTGCACTTGCTGTCCTGACAAAGGTCACAGCCTTTGCAACGTTAACAGAACTACATCTTGTAAGAATTTCGGACAGAAAAAAAGGGCGAACTGCAAATCATCGCTTTTGACGAAAAGGAATTTCCAAGGCTGTTTTAAGATTTCTTTGTTGTAGTAATTTAAGTAAGGTATACGGAATTCCTCGAATAAGCGCCGCATCGGGACTGCAGCGCTTTTTCGGGGGGCGGCGCTTATTAACTTTTTTGTTCGAAATGCGGCGCTTATTCGAGGGCGGCGCTTATTCGGGGCGGCCCTTATTCGAGTAAATACGGTATGCTTGTATGTGCATGAGTTTAATTGTTCTTGAATCAATTGAGGACAACATCCACTTAATTTAAATTAACTCCTTCCTTCAGTGGCACTAAACTTATTTTTTCTTACAGTGTAATTATTGAGATAATGTGAGTCACTTTATTTTCGCGTCATGTTATGTTCGCGACACTTATTGTTCGCGTCACTTTAATTTCGCGATTTTTTTGGAATCGCGAAATTCGCGAAATTAAAGTGTCGCGAAAATTTCATGTAATATTAAGGTACTTGATACTAAACACACAGGTACAAGTTTTGTTTTCAAGGATGTGCTTTTTTTTAATTACTTAATTTGTACTTGCAATTTTCACATGCTGAGAGGTACCTAGAGCAATCTTGAATATCATTTGAGTGAGTTTGATTAGTGTCCTGTTATTTTCATTACCTCTTTTGTTTTTGTGGACATATAAATGTGAGCCCTCAGCTGTCATCTTGATTTTCTACTTATTGTTTTTCAGTGTTGCATGTACTAGTGTATTCAAAACCAGAATAGTGGTAGACTGTATGGAGCCTCTCTATCTTTTTAATGAAAAAAAAAGTGAGCAAAGTGTGTCCCAGCACGGAACATGAGAGGATGGGGGTGGGGGGCGAGCAAAAGAAAAATAGACTGTGTACATCATTATTCTTTGTTGTTTATTTTTGAGGACCCATATTTTACCTTTGTTTATTTCTAGGGTTTAATTCCTGGGAAGAACTATTCATACCGTGTTCAAAGTGGCAGTAATATTAGTGAAGGATTTGAATTCACTGCAAAGAGAGATGATGAGGTTAGTATGTAATTTTATTAATATCAACATGGGTATAATTTTAAAAGTTCTTAATTATTTTTTTTTAATTTATTGGCATGCTAGGGCAGATCCAGAATAAAAATTTATTTTACATGTCATATTTTTGAGGCCATCAGAACAAGAAATAATAAAATTGAGATCTAACTCATGATTGAAGTACATGGGGACTTTTGATGACCTCCCTCCTATGCTTTGTTTACGCTCAAAACAACTTTTGTATTACAAAAAATTGTCCACTTAACATGTTAAAGCACTTCCCAAAGAATGACCAAAATACGACTGGATGACATCATATGCCATTTTGAATTCAGCGAGATAGACAGTCCCAAATGGCAGATGAAATCATCTAAGAAATAGACAGTTTGCACCCATTTTACGAGACAAAACATTGACCACCATGTTTGAATGAAAAGCAAACATGGAGTACATATGGACTGATACAGGGGTATCCCCTGTTCTGTAATAAGTTTTCAGTTTAGAAAATTTCTGTTTCACACATTTTTTTGGCATGACGGCCCTGTGACAACAAGCATGACAAGAACTTCTGGACATTGTGCAACGCTTCATTCATGGGAAATGTCTTTCTTATGATTCTTGATTTTATGTCAAGTTTTATGTTAAAATATATCATCTATCTAGAGCTTTTCTTAATATTTTTGCCAGGGGGATGCATATGAGCCTATGCATCAGTGTCCAGAATTTTTGGCCATGATCTTAATTTTCAGCAATGATCGATTATCATCAATTTTTACACCATACCCGGCCAGCAGTGTCATTATCTATTTTTTATTTGAATGTGTTTATTTGTATTTTTCTGGTGTATCAAATGGGGGTGGCTAGCCATGCAATCCCCCGCCTCCCCCTCCCCCTGGATCTTTTCCTGATTTGTCTAAGAGTAAAAGCACGTATCCACGTCTGGGCTGAAAAGGCCTGGCCTCTATGGAGAGATTGCCATTGTTGTTGTACAAGCTTGATGATACTGATTAGTATCAAGTACACAATACTGTATTTGGTTTGGTGCCCTAATGGTTAGTGTTTAGACTCTAATAATTGAGCCATGTGCATTGTCCTTGTGGTGTGGGTATAGTTTTTGGCAAATTGCTGAGAGACCTTACAAAGTGCCTGAATAAATCTGCTCTCTGCAGGGTAAATTAGTCTGAAATGTCAGCTATGCTCTTATCCTAACCCCCCGGAGGAGGGGCGTGGTATGGGGGACGGCTGACATTTCAGACTACATGTATGGTTATATTGGAATGAGCAAGAACTGTCTGGTTTGGCCTTATCATCACAACATATATAGCTCTGATAGCTAGCTGAGTGGGCAGACTCATACAAAGTCTTTTGGTAATTGCATCATTGTTTAGAATTTTCTCTATTACATCAACATTAAGTGCGTCTTAGTGAATCAGTTCACAGATTATGATCACAGAACTTAAGTATAAATAAAGTCTGTGAATCCACCCCCCAGGATGCAGGTTTGCAGATTTTTTAGTAAGGGTTTAATTATTCTGGACAGTAAACAATTAATGGAAATTATTATTACCGGTAATTATTATTAATATACAAGGCCAAATAACATCCAGATAACTAACACAACTCATGGATAATGATACTTAACGACCTTAAGTTTTGTAGTTAAACTTCGGCACAAAATTTCTGTAATACCTCAGCTATTAATTTTATAGCTCGACCGGAGAAACACGATTCAAGTGAACGATATTTCCTTTCTCGTATTAAAGGTGAAAAGAAGTTGCTCTCTTTGTATCTTCGCCTTGGCTTTTGCTTCTAAATCCGAACATTTTGGCTACATTTTATCCCATTTCTAACAAATAGATAGACTTAGAATTTTCTTTCCGAACACAATTCGGACAGCGAGAAACTTTTCGAGACAGAGTTTATAACTTCAAAGCTTGCTGTACCTGAAAGGTTTTCCCGCGTCAATAAACGTAACCTGATTGGTTTATATATTCATCCAGTGATCAGCTGCTTTCTATAATAGTGCGGGGTTTTTTTTTCATTCAACCTTTCAAAAAAAAAAAAAAAAAAATCAAGCCACTTTTCTCGCTTGGCAAGTGACTTCGTTAAAAAACTAATGCAAACTCGCAAAAGTTGGTGTCGTAATATCGCCCATTTGAAGAAAATTAAGTGTTAGACTGTTAGGGATGAATTTTTTTTGAATGAAGCGGAACTTTTGGGTGCTTCCAGAAATTGCGTGTAAACAGGCATCCTGCAAAGGTGGTTTGCAATATTTCCGAAAAATATGTTTCATCAAAAAACTTAATTTGATTTTCCACTCGAGGTTTCTGTTTTGGTTGAAGCGGTTGCTCCCATAATTTTTAGTAATGGCGATAGGTGTGTTAATGTTGAATGTCAAACGGTATTATTAAGAAACTGCACTGTTCTAAAAACGTTTATAAAACGCCTTGTAAAAAAAAAAAAAATTGGAAAAAAATAAAAAAGTATCCTGTTTGTTTGTTTTGACGTTGAAGCATGTCACTGTGGCACGTGCTACACACGCACCAGAACACGCTCTTCTGAACAAATCATGTTCGAGAGTTTGACAGGACTGACGTTTGTCAATCAATGAGTAAGCGCCGCCTTGCAATTCATTTCGCTTGAAAAGTCGTCGAAGTTTGTAGATTTCAGGGCGTCGCCTTGAAAAAGAGCAACAGTTAGGCTGTAACTTCAAGCTGTAAATTACTAACAGAGCAAAATGGAGGAATCTCTCGAGAAACGGCTGAATATAAGAAAGGAACGCAAGCCGTCATGTACTCTCTGCAGTAATCACGGAGTGCGATCGAACCTCAAAGGCCACAAACGGCTCTGTCCTTTTTCGAACTGTGACTGCGAACCATGTGTCAAGGGACGCCAAAGAAGAGTTGTGATGAGGGAGCAAGTTCGTCTTCGAAGAAGACAAATGAAAGATATCGGAAGCCGTCCTTACTGTGTTACACCTGTCGATCCAGGGCGAGGTAAGATTAAGAAAGCTAACTTTATAAGCTTATGTTTGTTGTTCTTTGCCTCAAGTGAACGCCTTTTGCTTCGAAATGAATTTCTTTAATGTTCGTACAACATGACCAAACATCGGTCCCGGGAAACTTTCTAACCTTGGCAGCCTTGAGATGATTTTAATTTAAGGATTTTTAGGGTTTTCTCGGAAGCTGAATAATGTTTACCCAGTTTTGACAAACTTGTTGCTAGTTGTTTTTAGCTTGTTTACCTGAAGTTAGCGTTTATAATATGAAAGACTCTTCTTGTCAGTTCAACTTTATAACTGTTTTAATAATGTACCGAGGAAATATTTATTAAAAATTGCAATCTGTCGTTTTTTTTGTTTTTTAAATCTAATGGGTTTTCTTGTGTAACGCTGTAGTTTGCATAATTAACGGACTGTTCCGTCCAATTTGCAGTGAATTTTTCCCTCGCCGTGGTGAAAACCGAATCGCCTCTCGCCGAAGAACTCAGCAGTCTCGACGGAAAAGAAGCCGCTTCGAAACACAGAGGAATAAACGGAGGCTTGATCCAGAGCGTGTCCAACATTTTGCACTCTCAGCTTAGTGTTCCTAGGCAGCATCACTTCAACTGCAGTGCTTACATGCCAACTCCTTTCCAGCTTCAATGGACTCCAGGAGATGTTTATTCGGGCTTTCATTACAGCAATTGGCGGACTGAACAACCCGTGTCTTCCTGCCCGATCGAGCCGCCAACCAGCCCTGGTTTCACCGTGTCTGATAACAGCGCCTTTGTGAAGTACTGCAACCATTCTCCGAGGATGGAAAGCAACTCGTTTAGATTTGATCGTTCTTCGTCCGCAGACGCTGCTGCTGTGTTGGCATCTTTTGGAAATCCAAAACATTAAAAACTTCTTGAAGCAGTTTAGCTAATGTTTCGATGACATATTTCGCTATTTTTTCCTCGTGTTGTCACTGAGTTTGTGTTGACAAAAGGTATTTTTTTAACCTTTAAAGTGCCCAAATGGTTTTCACGAAAAAGGAAAGTGTTTTAATTAATTTTACCTTTCATCAAGGTGACATTTGTACTTCTGCATTTCTGTTTCTTATAATCTGTTTTTTATTTCTGTTAATGTGATTGTTCTTAAAATACTTTTGACGAAACATACAGCTTTATTGTTGAAGGTTGCTAAGTTAAAATGATTTCATTTTCCCACAAATAGTAGCTTTAACTTTTAACTTGTTCAAGATTATAGTCGACGCCAGAACAAATAATCTCTTTCTTTGTTTGAATAAAAACCTATTTAGATTTGTGCTTGCTAATAAACTTATGAAACAATTTGTGTTAAAAAAGGCTATATTTGTGGCTAGGTAATTTACTTTTGAGAATGCAGTCTCTATGTCTACTTGTATAGCTGTTTTGAGACTTCTTCGTGGCCTAGAATTGATTGAGACGAAAGTGTGATAATATGGCGCCGGCTGCCACAGATCTTTGCTTCAACAAAACCACCCGTAACTTGATTTTTCTTTCGCTTGCTCGTTCCAATACTTCAATTAGAGTTAGTAAAAGAAATTCGAAGCATGTCTTTGGTACACAAACCCCTGGAACATTGTCGCCAATTATAAAATTCGGTCACGTAGGGACAAAATTGTCACTGAGCACACAGACTGGAGAAAAAGCCAAGAAATTTGAAGGAAATGAATCGTTGGGTTTTAGAAATAAGAAGTCAATGTGTTTTGTGAGTAAGATCCTACATGTAAACGAAAATGTTATCGTTTTCCGTAGACGCATTCAAACGTCTTTACAATTTTCATAGATTGTGCGAAGTTATTTCAAGTGGAGAGAGAAATGCAAACAAATATAGAGTTTCTTCCATGATGGCAATCAACTTATAACCTCTCCTTCTAAAAAATATCAATGTATTCTCAAGCAGTCACGAGGTGAGAAAAAAGAAATTCGTCAGCTAGGAGTTAGCGCGGGCGCGTGGAATGTTTAGCGAGAATTTTTAGCGAAAAGTGACGCGAACTATTTATCATTCGATACCACCGGTGATGGGTTTTTTTTAAATCTTTCTCAAGGATCAGACCAGCGAGAGCTCAACCGCTTTCATCAGTCACCTTTTATTTTTGTTGCGCGCTCCCGGGTTAAGGTCATTACCCCGAAATAAAACTGAACATAGATTTTTAACCAAACTTCGCCTACTGGTTTATTACTTCAAGGGAACTTAAATTTTGAAATAAAAAAGGGGGGTCACCAGATTCGTTTAGGAGCAGGACGACCATGTATATTCCATATAATTCCTTTATAATTCCTCTGCGAGTACTGGCAAAGTACACTTTTTTAGCGATAATTTATTTTTCAAACACATGAATTGATCTGTTTTCATTTTACAGAAAGAATTTGATCGCTACTCCCAAAATATGAGAAAAAATTGATAGGTCACCAGGCTCGTTTAGGAGAAAATGACAGTTTACTTCTCTCGCGGACTAAGCCGCATAGAAAAAAGCCGCCATTTTGTTGATGTGCTCGCGCGCGCGCGCGGTAATTACGCGTAAAATTCTGCGCAGTAAGGATGCGCAATGCAAAACAGGGCAATGACCTTAAATAAAAAAAAAAATTAGACAGATCGTTACAGAAATTATAATTGCGATCAAACCTTTACAAGCTGTTGGCGGGTGTTTCCAAATTTGTATGGGTAATCAAATGGCGACGAGTGAAATAATTAAGGAAAAAAATTTACCCCTGTTTAATAATTGTCCTGGCCTTTAGGCGAGTGAAATTAATAGAATTCTGACAAAACGCAACTGAAATAATTTTTTCTCATTTTTCCAGTATACCATTTGATTACCTTTTAATATCATGGGTGACAAATTACGCTCACTGTCATGGTTTTTTTTACTTGTTTATTGTATCGAGAACTTCAAACATTTTGGCCAAAGTTCAGAAAATTTTTTGAATTTTTTGACAAAAAAGCCCTTTGGAATCCTTGCTGTTTATATATTGTTTCAAGTTTAGTCAACTGTCAAATCTTCCTTACGTGATTGGCTATAATTTGTCATGAATGAACTGAAAACCGCGCCCGTGCGCGCAGAAATCAGCTCGAGTGTTTTGAAGTCGTTTTGAAGTAAATTATCGCGAAAAGTTTATTATATGGCCAAAGCAAACTGGCCTAAATGAAATTCAAGCGAAAATGTACAAAGTTGTTACTTACAGAACATCTTTAAACCTGGACGCCATCTTGCACTATATGTACTGGGATATAGAAAATGTCGCTATAGCAATTTTGTAATTTAAAATGCGAAGTTACAAAATTAATTAATCCTGAAATTTCGCGCCAAAATTAAGGAATAATTTGCCTATAATGTGACATGGATAGCAGCGTTATCTACATAAACGAGAGGCCGGCTCTGTCAAACATCATGAGGTTCCACTCTATCAAGATAACAATAACAAGCAACTTAGTATGATAGACATCGCGATTTATCGGCTGCGTGTGCCAGTGATTTGATGCATGGACGTGAACTTTTTATTTTTTTCCTGAAACCAAAAAACGGTAAAACGAGCCATGAACGAATAAAAAATTATTATATTTCAAGAGAAAAACCACATCATCCGTAACTGGTTTTGATTCCAGATCCACTTGGAATTGAGAAATGTTGGATTTTGAGGAAAAAATCATATAACCCGAAAAAAAGGCCTCAGAGCAAAGCGAGAGCCAACAGCAAACCCGGATCGATTGATTTTCGTTTGAGTGTCGTTAGACCCAAACCCAAACCAAAGTCGTGAACGGGTGATTCGACTGTAAATAAACAGTGATATTATGAGAAAACGTTTATGGTAATTTTTCTCTATTTTTTTTTTGTAGGATTGGTCACCGCAGTTCTTGGTTTATGGAGACATGGGCCGAATCGGTGGTGCGCCCAGTCTTAAACGGCTTATTGTGGAGGCCAGGTCTGGACATAACACGGCCGTGTTGCATGTTGGGGACTTTGCGTATGACCTAAATACTGAAGGGGGATTGGTAAGTAAACCATCGCAATCTCTTACAGTTGTATAATTGTCAAGGTGCTGCTACTTTAGGTAATATTTTGTGCAACTTCTCTCTCTTGTTGGGCCTTGTCGAGAAAAGAGGGAGGGGGAGGGGGTTGGGGGTGAATAGGGGTTTATGCAAATCCGCCGATGCGTGGTATTTTTGGCCCAATCCGTCGAACAGCGACCATTCTCCTTCAAATCCGAATCCACACAAATTTTCTGTGGTATAGTATCACAGCAACGGACTGTCGACGTTTGTTTTTTGATGATGATTTTCCAAGAAGTTTTTATCATTGCTCGTTTATACGAAGGTAACGTCGCGTTACAGAATTATGCAAAACATCAATATAATACAATACAACTTGGTCGATGAATTAAAGAGGCATAACAGTCAAAACATAGAAATAAAATCTAATTTTAAATAATAAAGATGGAAAATTTTAAGCTCGGTGATAAACAATGAAGATTATTTTTTTCAACAATGACACGAACATGGGACAAAGAGAAATTCTGAGTTCCCGACGGGAATCGAATCCATGGCCTCCCAGATACCGGTTGGGCGCTGGCTTTATTATTTATCACCGAGCTTGAAATTTACCATCCTTGTTATTTACTACACACTTGATGATTTCGACATTGCTGATCCTGATCTCTCATAGCTTAGTTGGTTAGAGCGCCCAACCGGTATCTGGGAGGCCATGGGTTCGATTCCTGTCAGGGACTCAGAATTTTTCTTTGTCCAATGCTCGTGTCATTGTTGAAAAATTAATCTTCAAAATCTGTTGTTTTTTTTTTACAAAAACAAAGTAGACAAAACGCCAAAATCCGTAATCCGAACTTTGTTTAGGATCCCCGATCCGTACTTCAAGACAGGTAGAGTCCGGAATCCGAGACGAAATTCTTAGCTGGTCCGTTTTTCTCCCGAAATCCGCGAATTCGCTCACTTTCTCGTTAAAATTTCGCAATCCGTGCCCCTTTTAAGACCAAATCCATCGATCCGCGAACCTGTTCACCCGCCCACCCCTCAGAAATGTTGCACGAAACGCTGTCCAGTGTAACACCCTCAAACCACTCTAAACTATTGCTCGTGATTAAACAAATCAGACATCCGCTACGCCTCCGTCTGATTTTGTTAATCACGCGTATAAATACAGACCGGATTGGACGACGCGAAGTCCTATAATCGTAACTACAAAAAATTGAGAAAAAAAAATGGACAAAGCGAAGCTTGTTAACAATTTATCAACTCTGTGACTAAATTCGCTGGAAAAATGCCATTTCTGATAGGCTTCAGAAATAAAAAGTAGTCAGTAGCAAGAAAGAACCAAATAAAAATAATTGTTTTTCCTGTAGAATGGAGACGCGTTTATGAACAGGATTCAGGACATAGCTGCGTGGGTTCCTTATATGACATGTGTTGGAAATCACGGTAAGAACGGTCAGTCTGGCTGGCTTAGTAACATGTTAGTGTTTGTTAGTAAATTAATCAATAAATTTATCAAAACAATGCAGTCACGCTCTGTTTTAAGGTTTGTAGCTAAAGGAAAACTGATTAACTAAAGTTGGTTTTTGTCCTATCCCGGTAAAGGCTAGTCTGATTCTCGGACGATCCGTGAGCGAAAGAAGAGGGAGTGTGAGCGAGCGACCTCGGACCGTCCGAGAATCACGTTACATAGAGACTAGCCTGCGAATGCAGCCGCTTCTCATCGGGCGCATGCTCTTCAGCTGTGCGCGAAGACCACTGGTTATAAAGCGGACTACTGATATAATCGGAAAATTTGTATTGCGCAAATTCCATGCAGGAAGTGACCAAATAAGAACTGGAAAAAAATGCTTTATGTGCAATGCTCTGCATGTTTAAAAGTTTAACTGAGGAGGGTCAAGTTAAGTATTAAGATGGAAGGAAAAGGCAAAAAGGCGTAAAAGCTTTGAGAGAGAGAACGGTTGAGGAATATGTTTTCCAAAGCGGGCTTACAGCTCACTAGCTACTCGATATTAATATTTTTGTTTCCTTGTCTTGTTGCAGAGATTCCTTACAACTTCAGTCATTACCGCTACAGATTTTCCATGCCACAGCTCGAATGGCCTACAACAGCCAATAAAATGTGGTACAGCTTCGACATAGCCAGAGTTCACTTCATCAGGTTAGTTACTACACAGGGTTACCAGTATTGCACAGGAATACCATCTGAGATACCAATTTGGTGTTTGGTGAAGGCGAGAAATAAATTCTTTTAGGCGAAATCATGATAGCAGAGGAATACTTTCGACACAGCTTTCGTGTTTGTTGAACTCAAACAGTCCAGTTAGCTTTAGATTTACTTAGCAGAACCCCCCCGGCAGAACTGAAGAGTTGAACTGGAATGCCATTTCAGAGCTAGTGCTTAAACCTAGGGCGGGCGGATTTCAAATTTCCTACAAAGAACAATTGTGTATCGCCATACAGCTACGATTTTATTGAACTACATAGGTATTTCGACCTTAACGGTCCTCTTCAGTGTAGTAACATTTAAATGGCAACAACCAGTGACATGATATTACAGTACAGTTAGGGTGTGTCGAGATATCTAAAAAATTAAGCAACGCCGGTGCGTAATGCACACGGATCAACCCTATTAAGGTCATCAGGTTCACTAGCGCGCAACTTACTTATCCAGATGTACTCTAACTCATTTAACATCTCAGGAGAAGAATGGCTTTATACTACAAACTGAAATGTTTGGTAAAAAGCGGAATTATGTGAATCTAAATGAATTTTAAGGGCGGACTCCTTGCTGTTTCTATGCCCAGTAATGCGGTCACACAACTTTTGGGTTGTGTTACCTACAGATTGCCTTTTACATAATATACATTCTGCCATGTAAACTCATCATCTATAGAAGTAGATGAAGATTTGCAAGGTTTTGATCTGGTACATCTGATTGGCCAAAGTCGAGAGCACAACATTATCAATTACCAGCAATCTGTAGGGTTAAGCTATCAATCTTTCCTGCTTTTTATTTCATAACAGCTACTCTTCTGAAGTGTACTTCACTAAAGGGCCGATCCAGGATCAAATAGAATGGTTAACAAACGACCTTAAGGAGGCAAACAAACCCGAGAACCGAGCCAAGCGGCCGTGGATCATTGCGTTTGGTCACAGACCCATGTACTGCTCGAATATCGACAGAGATGACTGCACCACGCTTAAGTCTGTGGTTAGAAACAGGTCAGTTGTTTTCTTGTAATGTCTAAAACTCGTTTTGGAAACGTTTTGTGAGGAGACAAGGTACCTTATTCTTTCTAATTTTCGCGTGTACTTAATTCGCGAAATTCGGGAGCCGAATTTCGCGAATATTAATTTTCGCGATTGCAAGAAAATTAGAGCAAAAGTGTATTAAATTTCGCGGTTTTGGTCAGTGTTTTATCAATCAGTCGTCAAAGAGTAAAAAAACTACTAGAAATATTCAAAGGTCTGACTCAATGAAACTTCAAGGAGCCTGCAAACGGAAACTTTGGTGACTGTACTAAAGGGGTTGTGGCTATTTATGAGCTGTAGAAAACAGTAATCAGAGGAAGGGTGCTAGTGGAAAACAAGACGGAAGGATATTATCAAAGGTAGATAATTGCAGTTCTAAGTAACACTTAAAACTTTTATTGTTTTCTGATATTAATTTTCGCGTGTTTAAATTTAGCGCAATGTTTATTTCACGCGTATTTGATTTCGCGATTATTTTGAAATCGCGAAAATCGAAAAGAAATTAGTAAAAATAAGGTAAACGCTTTGCCATCTGGCCCTATCTGAGAGGTATTTCTGAAGGTTAAGACTGCATGGAGTCGAGAATATTGCGTTAAACTCACACATATACTTGTAACGGTAAGACACAAAAAAACATGTTATGGGAGGCAAGGGTGAAAAAACCCGAAACGCATGTGTTAAGAGTGGGAAAATATGTCAAGAGCGGTTAGCGCGAGGAAACACGTAACGGGATGTATAAAGCGCGGGAGTAATCGCGCGGGAGAGCACTTGCTGCGAGTAATAGCGCGGAAAAACATGTAAGGAGAAGCAAACACAGGAGGAGTCTGCACTTTATTTCTTTGCTGTGGTTAATTACACAGAGCACACCAGTTTAGTTGCACCAGTTGTTAAACCAATCTGTAAAAGTATAGCAAGATGCAAAGCTAAACAAAATTGACGCAAGCTTTTCTGTTTGTGTTGTCCCCAGCCTCGAGCCGTTGTTTTTCCAGTACGGTGTGGATGTCATCATTGAAGCGCATGAGCACTCGTACGAACGCCTCTGGCCAGTATTCAACGACACAGTAACGGCTCATAACTACGTCAATCCCAAGGCCCCAGTCCACTTTATATCAGGCGCGGCTGGCTGTAATGAGGCTTATGGAATATGTGTGAATCCAATGATAGGACCAAGAGGTATGCAATTTCTTTGTAACGGCACGGCTGCACAAGCGTTATTTGTTTGCTACAACCAGTGACATCGTATCACAAGGCTGTTTTAGCCGCGCCAAGATGGCCGCCTATTATGGGCTCAACCACTTACAACGACTTAAAAGCTGTTTTCGCGAATCTTTAGAGAAAAACAAGCTTGACAGTGTTTGTAAGTAAGGATCAAACTTAATTATTATGCAAGAAATCTCGGATACGAAAACTTTGTTTTAGTAGCACTTACTAAAAGCCCTTGCAAACGTCGCAAGAAATTCACAAGTTGAACTTTCAGTGACAGAAGGACGTCAGCGCATTTCTTTTGTGTGTGTTGGGACGCGCTGCCTGTGCAATCAAACACCGCTTGTGTAGCAGCAGCTTAAGAAGTGACTAGATTAACTTGTCCAAAAGCTCGAACTGAATATGGTGCAGTATAATATTGATAATCATCCACATAGCTTGGGAGCACGATTTACAATGGTGCTAATCTGCTCTGCAGCCATCAAATCAAATTACAGTGGACCCTCGATTTAACGAACCTCTATATAGCGAAGTCCTCGATATAACGAACGATATTCCTCGCCCCAGTAATAGTAAAATATATGGAAAAGAACCTCGATATAACGAAACCTCGTTATAGCGAACATATTTTGCCAGTCCCTTGGCCCTTCGTTATATCGAGGTTCCACTGTATCGGCTGATGTGATCGCGGCCACCATTTGTGTCGACCTTGTGATAGCATATGTATTCTTCGATGTTGGATGGTGAAAATCGTTAGCTAAACTGCAGTTCTCACTGAAGTTCTCACTCTTTGTCGGATTTCGAGAGGCATAGGCATTCCGCGAACCAATATAGATACAACTATTTCAAAGACGAGGACGCGCAAGCGCTTCTGGGATTGTTCGGTAGACGCGTGGAAATTTAAAATGGTGGCAAAATGCAACCAGAAAACTGAACAACAGTGTTGATTTGAGAATGAAGTCTTCCAAGGTCTTCATTCCTTGACATCCGAAAATACTGTAGACCCAAGTTAATTTGTAAAAATTTAAGTTCAGCCAGAACGAGCGCAACAATCCACTACCTTCGATACTTTGATTTAAGAACGCATATTACAGCTTAAATGGACGCAATCTAGAGCCCAGAGGGACCCCCAACTCCTCGGTCCGTCGGCCGTTGGTCAGCGGTAGGGTCGCTGACCGACATAGACGGACTCTGGGCTCGAGATTGAAATGGACGCCATTTTGTTAACGATCCCAGAATCCTAGCGCACTGTTCTGCTTCCCAGTCTCTGCGGAGAATCAAGTATTTAAGTGTGAAAGATTTTGCTAGTTTGCCAGAGGAATCTGGCAGTTTGACTGGACAAAGGTGTCTGGTTACTGATGTTAAGTGTCTTCGGTTGATAACTGAACAACCTGGCGCAACCTACGCTCCCAATGATAGACTGACGAATGTGGAATAGGTTCAAAACATTCGAGTTACTTCCAGCATCGCTCATCATGCTTGGTCAGCTGATTTATTGACCAGAAAAAGTAATAATTTATCGAAAAAAGTTCTATCAAACCAGCGAGAATTTAGAATCATGAGACACATTGTTGTCAGGTGGATATTGATAACAATTCAACAGCGCTCCCAGGAAAAAACGCAATTGCATGTAAGATAAATCTAGCGATGACACCGTTCCTTGTTTCGCTGTCCGCCACCTCTTATATCTTTTTGACGGATGTTTTGCTTTTTCCACTTCTCATATGTTTCACATCTTTTAAAACCCCGGCCACAATTTCTCTGTATTCTCCCGAGGGAGTAAATCATGGCGTAGTGTTTCCTTCAGCCTGCACATTCGCCGCTAATGTTGAAAACACCGCTACAAATTAATGATGTAAAGAGGTCAAGTATTAATCGTCATCTTACGCTAGGTCCTTGGTCCGCCTTCCGAGAGTGGTTCCCAGGCAACGCGGGTTTCGGCAAGCTGCGGATAGTGAACTCGACCCATATTCACTGGGAACAAATCAAAGCCTACGATAATTCAGTGACGGACAGTGTATGGATACAACAGGAACATCACGGACCGTTTAAACCTCTGTATGTGGAATATTAACGAAAGAGACTCTAAAACGCCATAACTTGTAATTTAAAGAAATCGTAATTTTGTAATTAAATTTTAATATCATCTAAATTTTTTTCACAATTTTTCATATATATTTTTTGCATTTCTACTTGGGAAACTTCCGTTTTGAGTCAAGAAGTCTTGGGATGATCAGATCGTTGTTTCACATTACGTATCTTGTTGATTTTGTTATCAATTGGTAGAGAGAATGTAGCCTTTAATCATTAGCAAGAATTCTCAGACGAGCGCGGAGCCCAGATGATAAGGTTGATAGCTTGCGTCTGCGTATATTCACGTATTTTTACCCTTGCTTCGCATCGCCTAGAAGTACAAAGTGATTTTACACTGGACGATTTATACCAACGATTTTCATCACCAATTTGTAAACCTCAACAAAAACAGTAAGGATTTGTACTTTACACGTGAAATATTTCTGATGAAAATCGTGAAAATCGTGGAGGAAAATCGTCCAGTAAAAATTTGACTTTAGTTACATGTAAGCTGTATTTATCCCCACTGTGCTAACTTCTTGAACATTGTAAACTAAAACAGCAATATTGTAACAACTGAACGTGAACTTGTCAAGAACCCCAGCTGGCGAGAGGCTGACCAGTTAGCTATTCACATAAACATGAACGATTAATTGAACTCGGAGCTGCTACGTTATGCGGTGCCACCCTAAATCAGGACATGCTGTTAACTGTTGACAGCCTCAGCGCCATTTTGAGTCCTGCTTACTGCACTCACATTGTAATTATTCAATCCTTTAACTAATCTTCGCTTTGGATTCACAAAAGCAATCCATTTTTACAAAGGAAAACATTTTGCGGTATAATCATGTGAGTAGTAATTTTACCAAGTCTGGCGGGAAATGTATTTATTTGACCTAGGGTTTCATCCACAGACTTGAAGGTTACAACCACACCCTAACAAAATTAACAGTAGCCCATGAAAGTACTGCTCAGTAGCTTTTATTTGAATGGTCACACACTAGAGTTACATCCACAGACTTAAAAGTTTTAACCACATCTTGAAACATAAAAGACAGTAACAGTAACACACGATAACTACTCAATATATGTAGCTTTTATTTGAATGGTCACGCACTACAATACACCTTTATCAGTGTGATAAACAGTACCACATGAAAATGCTGCTCGCGGGTTTCATGTGAAATTTTATTTTATTTTATTTTTTATCAAGTAACGCCAGCAAACTAAAACAAGCGTTAATACCCGTTCATGATGAGCAAGTGCCCAAATTTTATTGTAATTTAACACAAAGTAGCCTTCAAACTTTTGTTATGTATTATATTTTACAAATGCTTTTATTACAGAAAATAAATAAATACCAGCAATTACTACTGAGTTGCCTTGTAGTTTTTCTAGTAAGGTTTCTTTTTTTATAATGGCTGCTTTAGATTTTGCATAATCCCTCGCAAATACTTTAAAACAATTTTAAATTGCACGTGAAAATTGTACAATTTTTAATTGGTTATCATAGAAAATTATCAGGGTAATTTTTGGCGAATCTTTCAAATAAATCGTATACTGTATTAGGTAAAAGTGCATACCTTATTCTTACTAATTTTCGCGCATTTTTCTTACTATTTTTCTTACTAATTTTGCGAAAATTCGGGAGTCGAATTTCGCGAGTGTTAATTTTCGCGATTAGTTTGGTGACTCTACTAAAGAGGTTTTGGCCAATTTACAACTGAGCTAAAGAAAACAAGGCAATAATCAGAGGAAGGGTGCTAGTCGAAAACAAGACTGAAATATAATTCAAGGGTAGATTGTTGCAGTTTCAAACATTTAAAAGTTTTATCGTTTTGATATATAATAGACCATAAAATGGTATTAATTTTCGCATGTTTAAATTTCGCGCAATGCTTTTTTGGTCTTTTTTCGCGCGTATTAAATTTTTTATCGCAAAGATCAGTTCTCGCGAAAATTAGTGAGAATTAGGTATTTGAGGCGATTCAAGAACTGAGAATCATTACAAGTGCTTGTAATTTTTTTCTTTCATTTTTCCTTTTTTTGTGACCCAACAGACAAGAAAACTTTAATCATTGATCAAGTCGTGTAATGTACAATGATGTACTAGTAAAACAGAAATCATTTTTTGTCGGCGGTGTCCACAACAAGCCTTCATATACAAACAATCAGTCCACCGCTTGATTAACTCGCTGAACGTTATTTAACCACCTGGATTGTATGACTTTCCGTGCGTTTTCTATTTAGCGCATGCCTTATTTGTCAGCGCAACGGAAAACAGTGTTTTTTATTTATTTGATTAGAGACACAGTAAAACGAGCTTTAATAACTTTTTTAGCAATGTGTGTTTGCTTAAGTTGGTCCGAAGGCGACCTATTGTTCTGGTTTATTAAAACTGTCAGAGTGTGCGATATGTAATTTATCTGCAAGTAAACCCATTCAACGCGTTTTGTTATGCGCGAAGTTCAAACAACATGCTATTGTAACAAAGCTTGCGATTCAAAGGACCTCGTACGCAGTAACTATACTAGCAGTTGTTCTTGAAAGTAATTATCTAGAGCTCTTTGTTCACTTGTAAAATGAGACGCCTATCGTTAATAAACACAAAGGAACCCTTCGCGTGCGACGACTCGCTGTAAACGATGTTTACCAAACTTCGCGCTCTTTCTGTCACAAGGAAATCATCATGTTTTATCTTTTACCACAGCGTCTTATTAAAATTGACTCTTCTTTTATATCCCTCCGTAAAGAAATCTTAAGATTTTATCTTCACCGGAAGGCGAATAACAAATCGATGTCGTGAGCGCGGGTGAATGCGATTCATTGCTAATGAAGTGTCGTTAGCGGGACAGATAACTAGCTGCTAAATATTACAGTTTCTCCAACGTTTATGCTAACACCTAATTAAACAGTCGCGATTCGAGTTAATTAAAAGGAAGTATGAGCTGATAACATCGCGCCAAACGCCTTTCTTGTAAGCTTTACAGTGATAAAATGATTTCTTCTTTGTAAAGAGATATATCGCAATATTTCCGTTTTCTGCCCGTTGCTTGCAGTTTACTGCTGATTTCTTTTTGTAAAACAAATTTAAAGGTTTCTCGTGTCCTTTATTAAAAGTTCAAGATAGACAATGGAAGTACAACACGCTTTCGTGCCGTTGTACTTCGCTTTGTCTTTGAAAGCATTGTCCGAGCTGTTACATTTTTTTTTTCAATAGATATTTCTTTGCATTAAGAGAATGAAGTGTTGCTATTGTGATATTTCCCAGTTTGGCCGCGTCAATAACAATATATTATACGGTCTTAGAATCGAACTTAGGCGGAAACTTTGTTCGTGATAAAGTAATTGAATCAACGGTGAAGTTTTGTGAACACAATAACACAACCAGGGGCGATGTCATTATCTAGCGAAACTTCCAGCATCAAAAGAAATCTCTTTGAAACACGCCGTGTGCGAGCAACCACATGGCTAATAAAAATAACAATAAACCCCAACATGCTCGCACTACAATGCACTGTTTTCACATGTTGTAAGGCATTGTTTACGCTTTTCTTTGCGGTAACCGGTATTGTCAAACTATCTTTTGTTACAAACTCTCTATGACCCGCTAGTTTCGCCTTTCTTCTGCGTTTGCACCGTATTGACTCAATCACGCACGAAATTGGAATGAAACCTGTTATATTCTCAGTATGTTCTCGTTGGCGTGCGGAACTTAACATTAATAAATTGTGCCTAACTTGCGTGATGAATTCATTCGTTTCTTCTACCTCAAGCTCAATTTATGCGTTAGATCAAGCCATAAAAATAAGATGTGATATGGAGTCATCAGATGAGTGGGAGTTCCTTCTCTTAATGCTCAAACGCCCACGTTCAAAAACAAGAATGTTTTCAGTTTTGTGGTGATTAAAAAACGCGTGTTAGTGAGAAATATATTTTCCCTTGCTTGTTGAATGACTCAAAGAAAAAGAAGCTAAGCGGCTTTGCGATTTTCCAGTGATAAAAAATTAAATTCCCTTCATATGTAGGCAGACTGACTTAAAATTTGACCAATTTCGTGTTCGCGCGCTTATTGGGCAAAACTGCTTCTTGGAAAAGAGAGTATTTCTTTAAAAGTCGAAGAAGTGTTTTGTGAAAAAAAAAAAAGGGAAGTTTTGTTTTTGCTGACGATGAAATGTATAAGAATTGGAATTTTCACACTATCGTTTCAGTAAAGTGTGAACAATACTTTATTGTAACGAACTTTAGGCGTTAAGGGGTATTTTGATAAACAAAAAGTGCTCTGATTTAAATCTGCTGGAATCTGGTTAAAACTCGAGCTAAACCATCAAAAGGAACGATATGGGAACAGGACGGAAAATTTCAAACCTAAATCCTTCCACTGAGTTTGGGGCAAATTTCAAAATTTAAAGCGCGTTCTCCGTTTACTTAACTCTGTATTATTTTTTATTGCGTTGCATTCGAACAAGAAAGCTTAAATGCGACGAAATTTGCTTTGGACGGCGTTGAGATTGCACAACTGTATAAACCTCCATGTTATTAATCAACTGCCTCATGTAGGATTTTAGCATTATTTTAAACGCTCTCGAAAATTCCAAAAGAGAAAAAAAACGCAAATGAAAAAGATTAAAACAGCAGTTTTAGTTTAAATTGATTTCAGATCGAACAATTTTTTATGAGCTTAGAGAGCGCTTAACCTTTGCCGTCCAAAACATTTTTCGTCGCTTTCAGCTGACAAAAATAACTACAACTACAATGTCATGATTGTACACAGCACGCTTTTATTTATTTTTATATTACACAGATAAGAATTATACATATTCTTTTCAAATATCAGCGTATTTCTGATATGTAATAATTTGCTAGGTATTGAACAGAAAAAAAATGAAACTTTTACAAAAGGTTTCCATATACAAGCTTGAAATTTATAATACTTATTCGACACAGTTTTTACCTACTAATATATAGGTTGTCTCAGTTTTAGTATGATATATTTTGATTTAGCTAACAAAAGACTGTAATTTCCCTCAAGGGATTGTCTTATAATGCCATATTTGAGGCACTTGTTACAGCATAAAAAAATCGTTCATTCTTCAGTCTCAGACAAGGATAATTACAAAACTTAATATAAGGCAAAAATAATAACTGTGATATACATTAAGTTTTCGAATGTCGAAATGTAGAGCTAAGCGAAATTTATATGGGCGGGAAAACGTAGTTTGCTCTTCATGGCTATCTGAAATGAACAGAGGAAAAACTTTTAACTTGTCCGTCGTTAATGAACGCTACCTACATATTTTTACAATATTTTTAAATACCGTGTATACAAAAGAAAAAAAAACTAAAAAATAGCCTATAGCCAACACCAACGTTAAATATATTTCGAGAAATAAAGTACGTTGATTGTCGAGAAGTATAAGTTCCTTCGTACGAGCGTATATATGCAAGAAACTTTCGACCGGTTCTTTTCCAAAGCTTTAATTCGTTTAAAGTTGTAAATATTCGCGGTCACTATGTACAAGATTGAGGTCTCGATCCACGGTCAACAACACCTCAAAGAACTCATTAATTTGTAAAGAGAATCTGGCAGAGTCAGAGCCATCCAATAAATCAATTTCAATTTACCGGGCTCGTGTGCCTTTAGCGACATGTGCTGTTGGTTTAACTCGCTAATCCAACCCTTTCAACTTTGCTGTCGTATGTTTATTCAATCGGACAGCCTCGAGTTTCGTTTTCTGCTTGCTTATCGAAGTTGGCATGTGAATCAATCGTCCGCTGAAGCATAAATTAAATTTTGCTGCTCTGCCATGCGTTTGGCATGTGGGTTCGAATCTTTATAATTTACAATTTGGCAGAAACAGTGTGGAGTATTGCAACAAAGTGAAAGCGTACAACTCGCGTGTTGTTAACTTAAGTATCTGAACATAAAAAACTTTGTAAACTTTCTACTTTCTCAATCTTGGTGAAATTAACTTAATGGAAGCTAGCTTAGTAGCAAACGACATGTAAGCGTTTGATCACACCGCAGTTATAAATATGCAAAAAGTGAAAAAATAAATATTTCAGGTGATCTTTCGCTTGTTTCGTACCCCGAGCGCGGGCTTGCACGTTGGCGAGAATGGCGACGGACTTTATGTAAACACAAGTATCTCCTCATTGATCACACTAAAAGAAAGTTGTACCGAGATATTTAGAAATTGTTTTGTTCTCGGTCTTGACGTGGCCACTTGTTTTATCGCATTAAGTGAATTACGATCTTTGCATAACAATGAACTAAACAGAATGTTGGTTTGAGGCCCGAGATTAGAGCATTGTTCGAATATATAAGACGATGCTATAGTGTCAAATACGGCCCGGTCGATCGACTCTACAATCACTGGCAAACTCTGTGTAACTTCCTTCGAGATAAAACAATTTTGGAATTGCGTTCTTGTTTGTTCGCAACATACGTATGCAGCCGCTAATGTGCATATATTAAAAGGGAAAAAATTTAGAACGGCGTTTTCGATTTCGCTTGAGCGATTCTAGAGCTTTCAGGGCGAGATGTCTGCCAAACCGTTACAGCAAATTGAATGTTTGTACCCGGGTTTATGTTGTTACTCTATATTAAGCGAGTTATTGTACCGTTTGTCAGAACAACGTCATTATTCATTGTAAACTCGAAATTGTTCCTCATTAAAGCGCATTTATCACAAACCCGCGCTCTTTGTGCGAAACGGAAATTTGCTTCTAGGAATAATGTGGACTTCAACTAGCATAAACTGAAAAGGCGTTTAAAAGACAAATTATCACATGTTCCTAATGTACTCGACGCTGCTAATAAACTTTACACTAACACAAGTGGAAAGAAACTAACGAAAACATTCGAGCGAATGTGATCTTCGTTTACGATTAGAAAAACTCACTGAATAAAATAAAGTTGTTACGTATGTTGACAAGGCGTTCGCATGATCAAGTCTCTAATTTTATACTCTCACTCTATCGATAGCCCTTAAATTAAAAGGTGTGGCACAAATTACATAAAAAAATTTAAAGCAATACCGGGACATAGGCCACTGGACGGGATAAGTCCTGCTGGGGTTGCCATACGCGTTGACCGTTCAGTTCGGCCGTGGAAACTGTATAACCGCTAGGCTTGCTCGGCGCATCGCTGCTTGAAGCGGTTGGGCTGGAGGACGATCCGCTACTGATCGACGCGCCGCGTGTTTCGTCGACGCTGGAAATTCTCTGCTGCATTTGGGAAGGAAGTGCTGATTGGAAGGCCTGGCTGGTGTAGAGCGCTCGATTATGGCTCATGACATCCGCGGCACGGAACGAGTGCGCCGTGTCCAAGGAGCTAGCGAATAGCTGACGCGACGGCGGAGTCATAGTATGGTGACTGTTCACTGCGGTTACGTTTGGGTAGATCACTGGATATCCTGGTGAAACGGAGTGATGAAATGCTGTTGCTCCGTTTATTTTGGAATACATTGGGTCCGCGGACAAAGCCGTTGAATGAGCTATTGTTTGAGGCAATTGATTCGTTGAGAATTTATCAACCGCCATCATTGGGGCGCTGTAAGGTGAAAACATCGGGGCCGCTAACTCTTTCTTCTGCAGTGATTTCGGCTTGCGTCGTTTTGGCTTGTACTTATAGTCTGGGTGTTCTTGAATGTGGATGGCCTGAAGTCGTTTTGCCTCGGCCACGAACGGTTCTTTCTCCTCTTGTGAGAGCATTTTCCACTCGGCCCCGAGTCGCTTGCTGATTTCGGAGTTGTGCATTCGCGGATTTATAGCGGAGTACTGCTTTCTCTTACCACGACTCCACACCATAAATGCGTTCATGGGTCTCTTAATGTGTCCTTCATCTTGCTTGCCCATGTTGTCTATGGTCCTCGTAGGTTGTTAACGCGGAGTAAACTGGTTGTCTTGGTAGTGAGTTACGGTGATGTTCACGCGAGGATGAGTCCGGTCAAACTGTTCTCAAAGGAGCAACCTCCGTTCTGTTATTTGCCTGGTCGGCCGGCTCAACTGCTCCAACACCTCGCAGGCGTGATTATGGCTGATGGGTATAATGATATAATAGGACAATGCTAATATTTCATTTCAATAATAATACAAGAAGTAAACAATAGGTGTTAATTATTTGCGCATGAATTATGGATATTTCCGTTGTGGGCCAATCAACACTCGGGAAAGTTCGGCGGCAATTCTTGTGCCATAACTCTCAAACACGTGCTCTAAAGCGACATGGCTTTCGGTTGGCAGCCCAGAGATGATATTTGGAGAGCTACACGAGTGTTGTCCAAGTGGGAAATACTTAACGCAGGATTAAACCGCAATGATCTCGGAGTTATTGCAAGTTTTCGGTTCTATTTGCTTTCTCATTCAAACATTATTCTAATGATAGCAGGGCGACACCTGCGCAAGGCACGCAGGTGCGCTTTTCAAACTATTTCAATATAATAATGTTTTCCGCTCAATGCCTTCACCACATCTGCGGCATTCGCTATTGTTCGCTTTGCACGTGTTTCATTAAGGGCTTACCTTGCCTTTCTGTGCGTCATTGTCGCTTTTTTAAAGAGATTTACAAACTTTTCAGCTTTTCTCTATTTAATGGACTCCAAGGAGCGATTTGCATAATGAAAGCTGTATTGTGCGATTCGTTTCGCGAATAATCATAGCGAACTCCACATCTTCGAGGTCAATTGGTTTTCATTGAACGACACAATAAACGAAAAGAGAAAGAGCTTTTCAAACAGTGGCCTAGGGGTCTTGGGGTATTGTACTTCGGATCAAAAAACTAAGAGGGCAAAACAGTGTTGATTTCTGAGCGTTGATTTTCCGTGCATGGCTGAGTTGTAAAGTGCGAGCGCTTTCGATACTCGCTGATTGCATTAACTCCTAAAAAACACTGACAAATTAGATTCTATCTTCTGATAGACCGTCGTATTTGCAAAGTCATTAAGAACTTGGGTTACAGCCGATTTACACCGCTAGATAAATATTTCCGAATTGAGAATTGGCAAATTTTATTGTGGTCATTGTGCGCGCTATTGTCTGAGCCGAAATTTTAAACATGTAGTTTTCTTTAGCGTATGTGCGACAGAAATATTAACAGAGAAGCGCTTTTGAATTTTTATTAGTTTTTTTTTCTTAAACTCAGCGAGACTCCTACGATCTAGTCGCTTATTATTCTTTGTTTGGGGTATTTCCGTGGGACTGAAGCAGTTTTCAATCATCTTGAAAATTTTGGTGTGAAACTGTGGGAGTCAGTTTGATTATTAACGGTGCTATAGTCAGCGATATCGAATTGTGTTTGGAGAGTCCCAATAGTTGCGCTTGTGTTTGTGTTCGAGTTGATTTCCTCTCTGTTTACACTGCTAATCAAGGGACAAAAACTGGCTTTAATTATGTTATTTACCGCGAAGAACAGCTCCAATTGTTGCTGCCACAAACATGTAAGGAAAGGAAATTTCGCTTCAAACTATTTCCAATTAGACAAAGTTGAAAATTTAGCTCGCCCCTGCTGTTAAGTTTACCACGAAAGGACGAAAGGCATAAAATGAATACAACACAAAAGAAATAAAGCTTTGCAAAACATCGGTCTTTGTTCTCTTTTTTTATCTTTTCTTTCGAATGAATTATCTACGACTGCAATTGTCGCGTGGAATAGCTTCCAGGAAGAAACTTTGCCCACCCGAAAAATATTTTTGATAATTAGAAAGCAAATAACCGATAGTGCCTTTTAGGAAAAGCCGAATGTTCCTAAGTTAACATTTTCTAGACGCACAACTTTTAATTGACAATGTTGTTATTGCTGGGGGCTAATGTTACTTACTTACTAACTCGTCCTCAAATTAACATCCTTCGCAAAAATTTTATTTATTTCTTTAATCCCGGCGTATCGATGTGATACTTTTTTCTGGCTCTGTAAATAAACTTTAACCGGGGAATTAAACCAACTAGCTAGACAAAGATCGGTGTAAGACGATCTCTTGAGAAAAATAAACATACTGTTGAAATATCGCTTCAGGCAACTCAAGAGAGTAAGGTAGTTAAAATTACTTTGCACCTGTCCGCTACACGAGAAAAGCAATTTAGATCCTAAAAGGAATTTTCGAGTCCAAGATCTTACGCGAGATTAGTTAGGGAGGCATGCAAAATTTGAAGGAATATTATTTCTCTGAAAAGAATGATGCACTTTTCTGTTGTGTTTTTTTGTTCGTCGAAAAAAACAGTTGACATAAATTGTGTTATCACCTAAAGAGAATGCTAAAGCACTTTTATTTTAACTGAGCTTTAAAAACCAGAATAAAACAATCTTTATTGCGTACGCGATAACCGCAAGAGAAAAGAATCGTACGATAACATTTAGCAGCGAATTTACACTCGCACCTTTACAGCTACAAACTCAATAAAAAAATTACAAAAATTTTCGAGCAATCTTTATAAATTATCACCTATTCGCTTAGCGGGAGTTTAAAAATTGTCATGCCGGCGAGGCTGTCCCATGGCGGCGAAATTCACCCTGACTGAAACAAACCTTTCTTTAATTTTCAAAACAACGCACAATGAAAAGCCGTTGAAATGGCCATAGAAAAAAAGGCAGAAAATAAATGTTTACCCTGCATAGAATAGCAGAATACCACGATTTGTTCGCTAATACGACCTTAGTTTTCGCAATTTGCATTTCTAGCAAGTGAAATTTGCCGTCCGTACAAAAGACATGCTAATAAGGGACGAAGAAAACAGTAGGTTTTGATCGTGGTTTTCACGCCAAATTGGTAGGTTGGTTTGAATTGAAAGGGTTAAAAGTTATTCGCATAGAATCGGTTTCAGTAAACAAACGAGTAATCGAAGTATAAAAAATCGCGGCGGGCCAGTCGAGTGCTTCTCAGGAAAGGAAGTGAAAATATTGCTTGATAAAAGCAACACTGACAACCTAGAGTGGAAAAATCATCATATTCAAGTAAGTTGGAGTCCTTTAAATCATTTGCAATTACGGAAGCAAAGACATGAGTATTTTCCTTCAATTTTTAAATGTCTTTTTTTGCGTGCAAACTGAAGAAATGTACCACAGTTTTGTAATGAAACAACACCTGTTCCCCGCGATGTGAGAAAATATTACGCGAATTTTGCGGGTCATTGGGATTCAAAATCCTTCAAATTTTGATCGTATCTTCGATAAATTGTTTTCTTTTCTCGCTGAAACTTATCTCGGAGGAATGCGCTATCTGTTGAATAAAGCCGTTAATGGGGAAATCGAAATTTTATTCTGACGAATTTTGAAAACGGATTTTAACTAAGGCGGCAGCGGTCAATTTGGTAGTGAATTAACAACCACAAACATGGAGCGCTAGAAAAAAAAAATACTGGCTTCCGAGAGAACATAATCTTACATTTTATCTCGTTTGATGTTAGACTTGCATTTTAGCAATCCAATGGTCGATATTTATCATAGGTGTGTCTGAGTCATGATGTATTTTATTTTTTGCTCTACACGAAAGGCAAGGTGCTTCTGTTGCCGATTAGAAATTTGCGCTAGATTATTTGCGGTGCTAAAATGAACCGTTATAAAAAAGTATCTTTCTTTCTTAATTTTTAAATAAACAAGAGTTATACCTGCCGACGTTTCGTTAGTTTTGGTAAAAAAAAACTGATTCAAAATGAATAAAAATACTAAGAATGCTATCCCGCTGAGAAACGCGTAAAAACGATTAAATTCACAACGTTACCCAGTATTTGTAAAAATATGTGGGGAAAATAAAAAGGGGAAGGCAATACTTCTTTACCTCGTCTTAAATTCCCAGTCTGCTAATTTCATTCCTTGGGATAAGATAGTTTTCTCTTGAAAATCTAAACTAAGTTGGTTTTTACCTGTTTGCCGGTGAGTAATTGAGAGTTGCCTGTTCCAAAACCCTAGCGGCGGCTTTTCGGAACTTTACTTTGCTATATTAGTGTGATTATAATTTCAAGCAAAACCGCCTTGAGCCACAATTTTTTCCGCGTTAAATTATTCTCATGAAACCCGAGTCAGCTGACCTCTTCAAATTTGTTAGGATTTGAGAGCCGTTAGCTTCGAAAACCAGAGAAAATAGGAAGAAACACTTGTGAATTGTTTTGACTCTTGGGTTTGGTTTTTAATTACTTTGTGTGTACGCTCCCCGCCTTCCACTTAGTGAGCTGTGGTTAATATTTGTTTTATCGGTTTTTAGATATCCATTGCTGTATAATCACGGAACTGTTAATTTGTGTCCTCAGTGTTCATTTTATTTTACGGTTTTTCCCTGGTCCTGTTTTAAGAGGAAAAGCCAGGCCATTTTGCTTCGTCATGCTAGCTACGTGTTCGCGTTTTCGAACATTCGGTGCGTTCCCTGGAAAATTACTATTCCACTTAACTTTCGGAAATGTTTCTGTTTTGAAGCATCTCAAGTGTTCTAGGAAAAAGCACAGCGTTATCAAAAATGTTTTCCGCCGAACAGGTCAATTAAACTGTCAATTATGGTATCCAAACATTTGTGTTGATCTTGTTTTTCCCAGCGGCTATGAGTTCAAAATTTTCGTAGCTTATTTGTGATGAAGAGGAATACACGTTTCCTCATGCAAATTTTGCCGGCGGCGAATTCAAACGTTAGAATTTAAGCTTTCTTTTTCTCATTAGTCACTTGAATGTGGAAAACCCTAAAAGTCATCCTTAACTTTAAATATTACTGCTGCGGTTAAAAGAGTTAAACTGGTACAGAAAGTATTAATGGTATTCGGAAAATTATTTTTGGTCGCTTTGATCTTTTCTTATGAAAAAGGTAGCACGGAATTTATAAAACAAAAACTGAATTGTCTGTCCTTTTTATTTTAAAATGACCGTTTCGTCTCTTTTCAGTTTTGTGATTTTGTACAGCTTATTCGAAGCAGAATAAATTTGCAAACTGCTGTAAAATTAACTAGTGTGCAAGCTAACGAATCCAACGAAAAATTCATGCGCTGAACGAAAAAGAAACCGCTCGCTATAAAAGTGCTTTGGCTCAGCGAAGTGTCTAAATGCGTTTTTTGAATAAAACAACCTTTAAAGTGAGAATAAACACAAAAAGACAAAGGAGGCTTTTATTGATGAGAAAAAGAGAACTGCTTAGATGATTGCCATGCACTTTAAGGAGTAATTAACGATACGGCTTTTAGACTAATAATCTACAGTTTTATGTATTTGTGGTTATAGCTTTTTTTAGTCAGCGACCCCAATTAAATTTTCTGACCATCTTCAAAACTCTAATGGATAAGAGTAATAGACGCAATATTCTTAAAAAAGAGAAAAAAATTGGTAATTTTTTGAAGAAACCAGTCAAAAGACATGTTATGTGAATAAAAATTAAACCCAGCAAAATGCTTGCGTTCTACTGGGTTCTCTAAAAAAGAAACCAGCGAACTTAGTATAAAATTAAAAGGAACAACTGACTATATTTTGTTTGTTTAGCTTTTATTTAACTATTCTCATGGATTACCAAAAAGGACACTTTTGAAGTTTGGTCGGTAAAAATTAAACCCAGTAGTTTCAGTGGGGCCTAGATCTATCTAACTTGCAGCTAAAAGGTAGCCTTTTTTCATGTGTTGGATTTAGCCTGGGGAAAAGCATCATTACCTGAACAAGCTCTTCCAATTTGAATTTTTTCCATTATCTGTGGTACATTTCAAGAGGCACTTTGTTTGCGTTAGATATTAACCGGTCATTACAGCTGTTGTTTTATTTGAGACGATGGAATATTTAAAGAAAGACACTTTCTAAAATATATCATTATTTTTGCCTCGAGCACAAAAATATAAAATTCGGTACCGAAACACACCCTTGTCCAATTTTCTCCCATACTTTAGCGGCAGCCAACGCAATATTTTGTACGTGGGCTTAGATAATCTACATAAGTATAACTGAAAAAGCGAAAATTGGATTCCGATTGTATCTTTTGTTCTTTACCATTCAAAGCAGAAGTTATTTGCATATAATGTAAAGATCTTTCGGGATAAGGTGTGTTCTGGCTCTTGTTCGAGGGAACACAACCAACTGTCTTAAGACAAAAATAGTTTTTTCCAAAAAATGTTAATGTGTTTGGTGTTTTCGCGTGTTTTCAACACAGTTTATATGATAAACGACTGCGAATTGCTTCTTTTTCTTGTGATGTAAATACCCAAAAGAGAGTTAGGGATTCTGAACGTGAAAATTAATTTTTGGAAGGTAAACTTCTCCAAAATATTCTTATTGATTTATAGACAAATTATATTTTTACGTTTCCAGCTGTGATTTTCCAGGGATTTCAGAAACTGCTTGGAAAAAATTATGCTTTCTTTCTCAACGCCTGCTCATTTAAGTCATACAATACCCAAATATTTTCTTGCATAGAAATCAAGTTTTATTTTAAAGCGGGATAGCGAAATGAGTTTTGTATATTCAGCAGTGGCGAGGAGGAAATTAGAGCCAAACAAAATCGCGCTCGAAACGCCCGAAGAAAACGAAAAGAAAACAAAAAGATTTGCGTTACAATAGCTACCATGCAGGAAGAGTTGCTTGCGTTTTGTCTTGTCCCGTAAATCTCCGGTGCAATGATTAAACCCGTTTTTACGAGACGACACGCTTTGTAACTCTGAAAAGATGAAGATAATAAACGTTTGAATAGTTTCCATGGCTTTTTCTGAGGCGTACAAATTATCCACGTGAACAAAAATAAAGCAGAATAATTTCCCTCCCTTCCCGTGTTAAATTGTAGGCAGTCGTTTGAAAAGTGAAGTATTTTCAATAACTTCTTTTTATGTGAAATTATCGCCGAACTTTTTTTTCAAAAACAACTACCTTGGGCATATTCTGACCTTAATAAAACCTGAAAATAAAATCAGTCTAAAAAAGTTATCGTTTGAATTTCGCCTCAGTAAAAACCTTCGACTTTCGTTTTATTGCGAAATTTTCTTTGGGTCATAAAATAGTCATTTCAAGCAAATTATTGAATTGCTAAAATGCTCTCTTCTAATTAAAATATCTTTTTTGACAATATATAGATATGGGTTTAAATTTTAATTTGTCTGGGGGTATACCAGAATTGTCGATGTTTAAAAATTACTTTCAGTCATTATGAATACAGCAAATGTGCTGAGAAATACAAAACGAAACAAAATTTGTTTTTCATTCAACATTCATCTCTCCGCTCTCCACAAATTCATCAGTGAAATCGAAATAAATCGAATTCATATTAACTGATACAGCTAAGACAGCTAAATTTTTTAAAGATTAAGATATAAAATGACAATCAATTGAATATAAAATAAATCGTAACTTGTATAGATGCATTGCATGCGAAAGAATTAGAATTTTCCTCGGCGCTACTTTACGGTTATTTCCCCAATGGCAAACAAAAAATCCGACTTATTTGACGAGAACTTAGTTTATTCGTAACTTGTATTAATACCCTTTGTTTTACAAATAGTACGGGCCCAAATTATTGTAAGTTTGCGTATTATTTTGAAATAGCTTATAGTGCTCGATACCTGTTGCAGTGACCGAGAAAAGAGGAAAGACCATTTGTTGTCGATTGCGTTGATTTTCAGAACAAAAGAAAACTAAAAGTGAAATACTTCCACGTTTTTTCGCTGAGCAAGCTACAGTTACAGAAACGACGTCGTGATTTACACAAAGGAAAATCTCGTTCCTTTTTCACTTTTTTCTTGAGAGACAGTTTTATTGAAATTAAAGTGCGTCCAAAAATAACACCATATTAAAGATATTTTGCAGCGCGCAGAGAAAACTTCTGTTGTATATATAATAATACTGATATGCTTTCTAATTTCTGTCCGTTTAAAGTACGATTTGCTAGTTTTCGCACTAGCTGCCTTTTGTCGGAAAATACCGCTGATTCGACCAGATAAAATAACGAGAAAATTTTGTCTCAAAAAATGCGCAATGCGGCACTTCTGTGACGTACGAGGGAATTTTGTCGCATAGAAAGTATCAATATATTCACAGAAGTAAACTTGAAATATCGTCTACACCGTAAATAAAGCAAATTTTACACTGAATGTAGTTCTATTCGCTAGAAGAGAGATTTATTCCAGAAAAAGCAATAGCAGCTTTGTACGTGTTTAGGCTTGTAAATTTTGCTAGAGTAGGATCCTTCCTTGATACAGAGCACTGAATTCACACAGGGCTGAACTGTTGTACAAGTGATTTCCAAAGAGTAGGTCGTGTGGGGTTTGTCAAGGATACAGATGGCGCAGATGGTGCTCCTTACGAAACTTATCTACTCTTGTCTACCGCTAGAACATTCAATTTGTTTTGAAACCCAATATTAATATTTTGGAAAGCTGCGCTGTTGTAAGTAATGCTTTTTTAAAGCATTATTTAAAACAGGCACACAGTGCTGTACATTGAATGTTTTGTAAGGATATCTCGCAGACCATTGAAGGTGCTTATTAACCAGGCTTAAAGGCTGGTTCTCATATGATCGCCCCGATCGTTTCTATCGCATCGATCGTTTGCAACTACTGAGACGATCGTAGGCGATTGAGGCGATTGGAAGCGATCAGGGGTTCTCATATGATCGTCCCTATTCCTGGTATGAGCAACGATCTACGAAAAACAATTCATTTTTATTAGCCCTAGATCCAGCACATTGGCTGATTTCAATAAAAGAGCAAAACTTGTGGCCTCCTATCTTCTCAGTTATTGCAGTTTTTCGGCTAAGAAGGGAAAGAGAAGCTAGAAGGATAGAACACGGGCGATCCAAGCGATCGTGATCGCCCCAATCGCCGCAGACGCTAGCGATCGTCTGTGTATGTTTTCAAATCACTGCATTGTATTTTTTGTATTTTTCTTTTCAAAACACGCAAAAAAATGTCAATAACGATAAATGCTATTTAAATGCCCGATATTAATTTGTTAGCGTTAAGGAATGGTGACTACTGTTTTTAACTCTCTCAGAAAAGATGCCATTGACAGTGGCGGATCAAGGAGAGGGCCCCGGGCCCCTTCTTATTTTTTGGTGAAAGGCATTTTTTAATGATTCCCTCCGCCATTTTTTTGGGGTGTACACACAAAAAAGGCCCCCTTCTCAGTTCAAGGTCTGGATCCGTCACTGGTTGAATCGTGCGATATATTTCTAAGAACTAAAGGCGGGCATTGGAACGTGTCGACGTGTCTCCAACTTAAAGGGACTATGTCACGAAAACGTTAGCCAACGTTTTCAAGTTGTTTCCGCGCGCCTTCAAAAAAATCGATATTCATAGCCGAAGTTTGATTTCTATCCCCAAATAAAGGTTTATCTTCCGCTAAATGTTCAAAGACAATGTTTTTTATTGGTAAAAGTGCCTACCACTTATTTCAGAACAGTTAAGACCAAAAAACTGCGAAATCCCCGTGACATAGTCCTTTAATTATTTTGCCGACTCTTCGCAACTGATTTACAATTGCAATCTTAATATATACGACGTAAACAAAACTGAAGTTCTGTTTTTTTTTTCTTTTATTTTGCCTCCAGCTTTTTGTGCTAAGACATAGGAAAAGCTGTTCGAAACCCATTGCCAAAATCGCTCGTGCGGTTTATAGCGTCTTTTTTTGGCGGGAACGTTGTTTTCACAACCAGTTTGTTTTATAACTATATGTTTTATAATGCAACTACCGATATTAAAGACCCTGTTTACATAATCACATTGTCTAATAATTATCACCCTATCATAAGGTCCATGGAAAAAGAACTAAACCCCACGTGGAACAAAATAGCTTTCATTATATTAATTATTGTCAAGCAAACAAACGGGCGATTTTTGCGGTTGTCGGGCACAAGATCAAGAACCCATTTTAATTCATTTTTGTGATAATAGACAGGTGTCTGTTACGACACCTATCGAATAGTCGCGTGTTCTGTGAGCACGTGGCGTTTCGTCGTTACGATCAAAATATGACCAGGGTTAATCGGAAAGTGCTTTCGGCGGGAGGTCTTGCTATCTGATGGAAGGGTTAAAAAGTTAATAAAAGCTACGACCATTGGCACAAGTGTTTTTTTTAACCAACGGCGTAAAAACAGCTTGTTGCAAAAAGAGAAAATATTGATAAACTTTGCTCATATTGCTTCTTTTACTGAGCGTGAGATTTGAAAGAGAAGTCAAGTCACACAGCAGTTCTGTAGTGTCAAGGAAATTGCAGCTTTGATATTTGTTCATGAATGCCATGTGAATCTCTGGGCAAAAATGTGCCAAACTAGGTAACAGTTTTTCACAAAGGATATTTCGGTCGCTTTCTAGATTCCCCGCAGTGTCGTAATTCCATGAAGTATCTGATAAACATCGGATTTGTTTGTAAATAACACCGTATGGAGCCTTAATTAAACCTGCAGTGTTAAAACAGTAATCATCACCTTTTAACCACGCCGTAGAAACGATCAGATGATTATGTAATAGCTATATAATGCGAAAACTAGGTGCGAAGTGCAACATTACTTACACGAAATTTGTTCTTAATAAGGTTGCTGGAAATTAATCCGATTTTAATATCTGCAATCCATTTTAATTATCCCCATTTCTAAAATTCATCTTCTGTTATGGTTTGATATCATCTCTGCTGTTTTTCTATCCATGTGATTTACAGTATTAACTTGGAATTTTTTTTTTTATTGAAATGATCGTTTTTAGTTTATCTGACTTAGGTGCGAAACTACCCACAAGCCAGGTTTGCACTTATAACATTGAAACGAGTGCCGCTCGTTACACTTTGAAACGTTTTAACTCTTCGCGGTTTTTTTTTTTCGGAATGTTGTTTGTAATAAGAGCTCGGATAGGTAAATCTTATATTCTCCGATTGTTTTTGTAGTTTCTGCTATTGTACTCAACTGTTTTTATAACTGTATAAAAGAACCATTTAGATTCTGTCAACGATAGTTTAGCAGGATTGTTTTCAGGCACATTTTTGCTATGTTTTAGTGGTCTTTATCATTAGTCAGCTCTTATTCACGATCGAGAGGGGAACGGCATACAATAGAACTCAAATTAACAACAATCTTGGATAGTCATCAATCCAAGATTACTATTTTCAACTTTACCAGTGCAATTGCGCACGTAATATCGTGAACAAAGGATAAGCACAAAATACTGAACAGTTCTTCAATTTGATTGTGATCCACGCGTGAATAACAGGCTAGAGCGAACTCAAAGTGAAATAAGTACAGCACTTTTTGCTTTTCTTGACGCTTAGTGAAAGCGTCCTGTTTGTAGACGGAATGAAACAGTCCGCGCGCGCAAACAAAAGAGGGACGCATGAACAATCTGTACCTTTCAATAATCAATATTAATCATTTTTGAAACCTGCCTTGTGTGAAACAAGGAAGTTCTTTTTATACAGGCCGTTATAAGTTACGGTGGCTTTCAATCGACATTATTTGACGTGCCATAAAAATCGCGTGCCGACTGTGAAACCTGATCCTTGGCAATTACGATCGCCTTGTGCGAAACGTTTAATTTTTCTATTTAATTATAATTAAGACGCAACAGGAAGTCTTGACACACCGGGAAGTTAAACAGCTCAATAAGCAGCTGTCAGACTGAGGTATCGCATTCGGCTTGTTTAAACATTATTCACCACGCATCGTGCAAGAAAAACATGAGTTCCTTTGTTCCGCGCTGTCGTGTCACTTAAACACTTAATAGCCTAAGGATGTTCTTAGTGGGAGGCATGTAGTCACGAAAAACAACATTGCGCACCGCTGTAGCCCTTTGAGAACGTAGCTTACAAGAAAAAAGGCAATTCACTTACGTTTAGGCGCGAAATTGCGCGCCACACGAGCGCACGCTGGCTTCAGTAGGATCTAAAGTCATCAACTGACGTTTTGAAATAATAGAAAAGTGAAATGGCACCGTGCGTTTTCAGAGTTCAGGGCTTGGCATAGTATCTGCTTGTCAAAAGAGAGCTTTTGAAGGGCCCAGACGCGTTCAATATTCTCTCGCTCTCAATAAAATGAAGCGAGAAGAGCACGCGAAGACGGTGGCACTGTCTGTTCTCTGGTCTGTTGTGTTTGCCGATCAAGTGTCAAAGAGCATTAGTTACAGCACTGAATTGTTTACGATATAAGTTAATTAGAATAACAACTCATGAAAGATAAAACGTTTTGGAAAATACACGAGGTTTTACGCGATTGCCGGCTTTTGAAAAGGGGAGGTAAGATGGTATAAGGCTCGATTGTTGCGGAAGCCGTACGGAGCCTCCGGGAAGATTTTTACTTAAGTTCCCCTCCCCCCTAACCGACCCATCACTAGTCCTCCAGCCTCAAATAGCGAGGTGCGAGATGTATTCACGATCGAACAACGAAAATAATGTTATGACTACAACACTGCTAATCCAATCTAACGTATTTTTGTTACGTTTAGATTTTTCTTTATCTGAATGCGGTTCTTTATTAACCGAATGTGTGAGAAATGTGCTCCCTTTGTAGTCAACAAAGGGTCGTGAAGACTTCATTTTGATAATGCTTTGTCACAGAAAAATGGAAACCGTGTTGGTTTATAAAGAAAGCAGTGGTAACAGAGATTTTTATAATGTGGTCTTTTGTAAATATGTAAACGATGCTTTGTTTGACACTTTGTAATTTAGTCAAATCATTTAATTCATTGCCTTTCACTGAAGGACAAAAGGACACATGCGCGATATGGAGCGTGGAAGGAACAACGAAACGAAACAACGCTAAAACAATAATAATAGTAGTAGAAATAACAAAACAGTTCGTAATGAATAATAAACGTCTCTGGACTATGGTATCTCTTTATCTCGAAATTAACTTCCGATAAAATTGCTTCTGCCGCCTGTCATTACGCGCCTTCCGCTACGGGCGTGCCACGTGGGGCGCTCGCAGAAGTTGACGGCGCGCACTGAGTCACACTGTGAATAAACTACAGTTCAAAACTATGTTGAAAACTCAGGGAGGGTGAAATTGGACCATGGATGGGCATTCTTAGTCCAAGAGGGAGCGTTAGAACCTTAATTCGGTTTTAACCTGTTTAATTTGAATAGAAATTAACATAGTGTATGTTAATATGTATTACAGTTTACCTTGTTATGCGAAAAAGATCACTTTCCATCTAATGTTGGAAAAATTGTACCTCCATATTAAACAACTGATCATCCACAAACTATCTCTGAAACTACTTTCTAAGCATGATTTAGCAATGTTAATATCCGTGCGATACTTAACAATTATTCCATGAGCGCGCGTTGGATATGAGATTGTAGATAGCCAATAAGGCGCGTAGTGTCGAGTTGCCTTTAAGATCTCGTATCCAACAAGCGCGAGTGGAATAAATGTTTTATAAAAAAACGCCCAAAGAATTGCAATATTTGAGCTCCTGGTCCATGGTCGCGTGCACCGACCATATTTGTGGTCCATGGTATATGAGCTCATATACCATGGCCTGTAAACCAATCAAAACTCAGGAATTGGCTAACTTTAAATAATGTTACGTATACAGCGCCGTTTACAAATATCACAGAAGAGTTTTTTAATAAACTTTAGGGACGTTAATGCAGGTCTTTCGGCGGTCCCAGAAAAACAAGGCCGCGCGAAAACTGGAGCCGGAGATAAAGTAGGGATTGGAGAACTGTTTGACAGTTGTTTGCAATCTGAGCTACACCAAAGGTAAAGTTGATGATGCGCGGACATCCTTGAGCCATCCATTCCCAGAGCCCGCGTCCCCAGGGACCAGCTTTCGACAACCTTGGAAACTGAATTTTTTGCTACAGGAAAATGGTGTTATACTAGTCTTTGTGCAGGCATTCACCTCGTAAAACTACATTGTTCACTAACCTCGCCCAGGGTCTCTCTTTCTCCGCCCCCCAGAGCGAGAGAAGTGGGGGGGGGGGGGGGGAGGTTGGAGAGACCCTGGGAACGTGGTTGAGTGTTCACTTCAAGTTTTCTACCATACTTAAAAATCTTTTCAGTCACTGACTTTGGAGCTTAAAGGGTTCTTTGGAAAGCACTTCGTCAAATCTTCCTTGGACTGCAAAGCATTCCTACTTTCCCTCAGATGTTTGTGCAAAGAGCGAGAAAATCGCGAGGCAAAAATGGCTGCGAGGCGATTTTTCCGCTTGCTTATGTTTCCGATCATTTTTCCCGCCTTGCGTTCGACGGTCGAAGCCTTAACCAGCGCTTTCGCATTTTTATTGTTCTCGTTTGCGTGGTTATTTGGTTTGTTCAATCGTCCACATAATTTGAGAACATTGAACTTTTTAGTAGCAAAGGCGTTGATTTTTGTTTCGATGCCCACGACAATGCACTTATTATGTGCTAAAGAGCGTTTAGGTTGCTTGGCTGCATGTCAAGAGGCTGTTAATGCGAAAAGGAACCGGCATCCTGTGAAGTGTTTCCAGAAGATGTACTTTCCCTAAGGGCCCTTATAAAGAACAAAAAAGAACTACACCACGATTACGTATAGAGCTAATTAATTTGCCATCGATAGACATCAAGTCTTTGTAGACACTTGAAGTGCTTGAGAAGCTTAGCTTAATAGAACCGCGGTCTTCTTGACGCAATTCTATTTATAACATCGTAGCGAAGTTAACGGACTTGTTTGTGACTGGAAATTGATATTACCATTTCTCAGATTTTGCTTTGCTGAGCCTTTGCTTCGAAAACCATTTTACTGCCAAACGCCTGCATTGAAATTTCTTTGAATTTTTGTATCGCGAATTTGGTAACATATAATTTCTGTATTGAAGACACCGTCCTCTAGTTTGATGTTTTTTTTTTTACAATGTATCGCTATTGTAAGATGTAATTTAATGTTGGTCACTCTGTGGAACTTTCGTCAAATAAAGCCAAAATTGTTTGCGTAAAATCCTATTCATTACATTATGGTGCGATTGTCTGTTAAGGGGTTTGTTTTGATGTTACACTTCTAAGTGCTTTTCGTCTTTTTTATCTCTTTTTTTTTCAAAAGATGGGTCTTTTGTTAACTAATGACCCGCAAAACCAATGGCGCCTATCGCAAAGTTTATTCAAGAATGATTCAGCGTAACTCAGCCCTTTTTCATTGACATTTAAAATATAGGCGTCAAAATGTTGTCTAGTTTTATCTTCATCTTTGAAAATCTCGCAGAAATGTTCGATTGTGACTCGGATTTTTACAGCTACTTGCACTAATTGACTTATTTTCGCAAATTTCATAAATTCTTGTTATTTAGGCACTGTGAAAATGCGGAAAATTTTTTCTTCTTTACGATTGCCCTAAAAAATGAGGAAATCGCAGAATTTTCGCGGTTAAATATGTAATACTTAATTTTTGCAAACCAGAAAAATTTGTTGAATCATAACCTGCTAATTTAAAAGCAGGGAAATAGTGAATGCGGTGGTATTAACGTTTGACAGAAAGCGTGGGTTTGACCACTGTAGCGGCACGTTTTCCACTTAGAAGGCTCTCAGTGTGGTGGAGCAATATCGTATCGAACAACACGTTGCGATAGAGATTTTGTAACCGCATTTTGACCACATGGAGGATATTTCGTAACACAGTAATGGGCGCTGAAAGGCAAGAGACGTCAGATTTTGTCCGCTCGTGTGCGCTTTGCCGAAAATACATCCATTTCACTGACGCTTCAGAAGTCGCGTGTAGTGTGCTCGCGAAACGTCGAGAAATAGAAAGGTTTCAGCAATGCAGTTGTTTCAAATTGAAGTGCTTAGAAAGTTGTTTTCCAAGCTTTAATACCTGTAATATCACTCGTTTTATGAAGCCTTGCTGTGATCAAGTACAGCGCCAAATTCTCCCCCCCCCCCCCCCTTTTCTTTCGTGTAATTTAGCTCGTGGATGTCTTTTGGTTAGTGCTCTTTAGCACGTGCGCGGTGAAGAGTAAAAATATAACTCAAGAGGTTTTCATGAATCTTGCACAATCAGCTACCCCTCATTTCCGTTACAAGTGAGTTATATTGGCTTTGAAGACATACCGCGGCTTTGTAGGTATGACACAGTACATTCCACCTTCTTTATCGAAAGCTTTAAGTAGCTATAGATGCTACGAGGACATACTTATCACTAGGTTTTCTAATAATACAAGTATTAAATATGTCTTCGCTCTCTATACTGAGTAGGCCTGTATTCTTTTAGGCTAGTTTTGATTGATATAAGTAGTTAAACAATTTCAGCCCTGCTTTGAAATGGGTTCTGCCATTTTTTTGGTAGAAAACTGAACCATTCTAAACATTAAAACAAGGATGGGGAAATTAAAGGGGGAAAGAAACTCGACTGCGTTTTTAGTTGCAGTGTCTTAATAATCATCAAACTGTTACATTGTATCAATACTATATCCCCTGACTGCGGTAAAATGTTCAATATTTCTGTTTAGTAATGGCTAATCATTATCACCTTAAAATTCCACGAATTCTTTACATTCAATTATAATTTGATTATTTTTTGTCTCCACACAGATGACGTGGTTCTTATCCCGATTAACTTACAGAGCTTCCGTGAAAGATCTGTTAATTAAGCCCCTCTCTTATTACCCCCCTTTGACAGAACCTTTTATGATAGGCTTCACTCTCTCTATTACAGCACTTTCATCTTCTCTCCCTAGAAATCGTCAACGCGGCCATTTTTTCACTCGCGCTCTTTTAAAACAATTTAATAGCCACCGTAGAAGAAAGAAGAAACAAATCCTCTGTTACTAGGGTAGCGAAAGGGCGTGAACTGGTTTTAAATGAAGCCTTTTATTGCAGAAATTATTTTCAATTTTCTTTGTCACAGATCGAGTATTAAGTCATGTGTTAATAGAAAAAGTTAACTCAACTTCGCTGCTTGTTTATCAAGCGTTGTAACTATTATGCTTTCTATCGTAAACAAGCGAGCTAGTGATTCCGACGAATTAACAATTCTGTTACTCGGAAATACAAGCATGCAGCAAATACTGAAGCAATAAGTTTGTCGAAGAATTTTCCCTTGGTTTGTCAAAATGCATTTCAATAGAAATAAACATCAATATTTTGACAGTGTTGTACAATTTTATATACACATAGTTATAGCTATATGTCGCGACAATCTCACTCGAGGTATTTTTGGTAGGTGCCTGTAAAAGTACCAGAAGATATTTAGATTCTTGTCGCATCAGCTTGTTTCCACCTGGACAATCTATGTTGCTTAGCAACGCCTCTGAAGAAAATCGCGGGCTCATGTACTTTTCCATAACAGATATTATAGTAGTTTTCGTGGTGGTTATTGTTCATGTTGGACTAGTCCAAGGTACTGCCTGGCTTTACTGGCCAACTCTGCTTTCTTGTCTTTAGATTTCACAGCAACACCTCGCTTTTTGAGCCAGTCAGCTAACGTCACTGTATTTACCTTGTGGAGCTAAAGTAGACAGATATAGTCTCGGTAATCGAGGCAATCTTTGCTAGGCAGGGGAGGCGGCTCCCATCTAAAAGTAACGGAAATGCTCGTTGAAAAGTTTGAAAATTGCCATTTTGGGGGCGTGGTACAAGTTCGTATCTTCCATTACGCTAAACCTCGTTCCAGGCAAAAGAGATTTCTTGACAAGTAGCTCCTGTTCTTTATTTGCAGCTTACTTTAAAAATGTACCCAAAGGTACCGTAATAGGCCTTGACTGAAAATTTGAAATGGAACACCGTACCCTAAGCGGAACCAAAACATCGGCTCCTTCTTCGTGTAGAAGCACAGAACACGTCACAATAGAATACTGCCTCGCAAACCTATTGTTTTATTTTATTCCTCGTTCTTTTGTCCTTTTGTTCTCTATTGTTATAGGTGAACTGTGTCTTCTACACGAAGTAAGAGCCAAAACATGCCTTTGAACCCAAAAAGGGGCGATAAAGCAGATAAAGGGCCACAAAGAGAGCATCGCCTCTCCCCCATCCCAAGGAAGTCACTGCTAGGTTGAGATAAAAATCAACTGTATAAAGTAGACTTAAGAAAAAGGCAAAGATCGGTTTACCTGATCCTGTATAGCCAGCTCTCTTACATCGACGTTTTCCTGGAGTTTAGGCTTTGACTTGGGCTTTTTTGAAGGCGTAACTTCGTTTGGAAAGCCATTGACCTACAGCAACATCAAAGTAGACAGCAAGGCTGATTAGTGCTGCTGCCTCAGACTTCGGTTACTCTAGCAGGAAATGAATAGGAGTATATTGTTACTCTACCCTGGATGGGATGCTTCAATTTCGGACAAAATCTGTTGAGACAAACCAAGCTTGCGCACTTTATACCCGCTTTGTAGAAGTCAAGCGCGAACCCTGAACAATTAACCGCGAGCGTTTGCGTTCGGGCCCAAACAACACTGATAAGAGGGAGGAGGAAGAAAGATAATCAGAAAACAATAAATCAACTCTAATTAATGGCAGTGTCTCAGCAGTTTTGTCTTAAATTGTATCCTCCCCTTCTCCCTCAGCATTTTGTTTGGTTGTTCTAGCAATTTGCTGGTACCCAATCATATCAATCCCAGACAGGGGCGGATCTAGGATTTTTCTTAGGAGGGGGTGCACCAACAAATCACACAATTCTTTTCTTGCAGAATACCAGTTATATTAGAAAGCCGCAGGTCATCTCAAGGGGGGGGGGGGGGGGCATACCCTGCACCCTCCCCCTAGGTATCAGGCCCAAGAACATCTCATGTTTCCAGTCCGTCGCAGATTATCCCCCAGCGTTCTGTCAAGCTTTCTTTACAATTTGCCAGTATCCATCAATATTAAGCTGGACCGAAACACTGCAGGGGAACAAATATTAGATAAAAGAAGTACGCACAATAGTTAACTATGCACGCACAACTTTTTACTTACCTGTCTCTTTCTTGCTAAGACGCCGCTTGATTGAATGGAAGTAGAAAAAGGCTGAAACAACTGACCAAGACCAATGCCTTCTCGGACCTGACCTGCTACTGATGTGGGAAGCCTGTTTATAGCAGTACCACCCAGTGTTGAATAATTTTCATCCCTCATGCTCCGTTGCTCCATATTTAGACTCACAGTGTCTCCCATTGGCCCCCGAGGTGTGTTGCTTGTGAACGAGGTAGCAAGATGTCCACCAATAGGCGCTGGTGTGACTACAAGGCCGGGTCTTGTCTCCGGTAAACACTTTGAAACTTGCGTCGAAACACTAGGACTGCGTGCTAAAGGAACATCATGCCCATTATATGATGATTGATGGAAAACTGTCAAAGAGGAATTCTTGGACATTGATTCGATCGTCCACTCCTGACATAAGGTTAACGAAGGAATCTCACCAATGCCTTGACTGATTCTACCTCCGTTCATCATCATATTGCTTTGATGGATTTGACAGCTTATCTGTTCGGGCAGGGTATGGTCCAGGGACATGTTGTTCGCTTCAAATGGGTTTTCCATCCTTGCCCGTTCTACTGCTCCCGGTGAATTTAGCGACGAAACTGAAGATAAAGCGTTTTGCGCGTGAACAGTGGTATGAACCATAGGCACTCTTGATTCAGCCGCTGTCGCCTTCGGTGCAGCCCCTCTTGTTAAAGCCGTTGTCTGTCTGATGTTCTTATTCCCTGCTGGTTCTTTGACATGGCTCTGCACTCTTTTCCTCGAGAACATGGGAATAATTCGTGCACCAGACGAAGAAGGACTAACTAAGCTGGTAGGCGCTGTTCGCTCAGAGTCATCGGAGCGCATTACCCTTGTACTGGTGAAACGAGGAACAAAAGGTGTCAGTGAATGGTCAGTAAGCGCTGTACAAACGGGCGTGGCCAGTGCTTGATTAACAGCATTGTTGCGCCCTTTTAGAGATTGTATTAGGGAAGATGCCTGAGACGATATCACCTGAGACGCTGAAGGAGAAGCCCCTGTTTGCGTTGTAGCTTCCTGTATACGCTGTGGCTGGATGGTAAATGGTCTGCAGTGGCTGAACTGAGGAGGTGCAGTTCTGGTTAAGTTACTGTGGTTTGCATGGGTAGCGTGTTGGAGTCTGCTTGTTGGGTAGAGTGGAGAAGAAGTCAAAGTTAAGGGTGTCCCGCACACAGCTGGCATGCGGCATGATAGGTCCCTTAGAAATGAGCTGAAAATCAGCTGGTGATCACAGCGAGGGGACACCAAAACCTGACTGCTGCGGATGCAACTCGCTGGGTACCTGTTTGAATTGCGTTAAGATATACAACACCTAGTCTTGTAACAGGGGCGGGTTCAGGATTTTTCTTAGAAGGGGGTGCGCATCCAGGAATGGCGTTACTGACTGGTGACGTAAACAGATTTTAAAAGCGAATACTAACCCGCAGCCAGGAGCCCATGAACTGGAGCCTTCATCTCCTATACTAACCCTTGGAGTCAACCCTTTCCCGTATTAATTTATTTTTAGAACTAATCTCCCGGGGTCTCTCGCGGGAGATTTCGCGCCTCTGTCAATCATTTGTTGCATTCCGCTGTGGCTACGCAAGCTGTGATATCTAAAACAATGGCGAAATATTAAAGAACGGAAGACTGCAGAATGATGTTCCTTTTCGTCGTCTGAATTCAGTATTTCTTCAAAGGATGACATCAAGTAATGCTATGACTAAAAAAAACTGCGGAATTTTGTACAGGTCTGTCAAAAAAAGTAAGAGCAATTATTCGAATCGAAAGGCGCCGAGACCGATCTCGCAACTGCGAAATTACGAATATATTTTGAAAAGATGATGGGTAGGCGTAACAGATCGGTCAATATTATTTGCCGTGTAATTCTTCTGATAAGGAGGCAGCTTGATAAAAGCTTGATCGATTCTAATTCTAATCGTTGTTGCGAACAATAAATTTTACTGGGTTGTAAACATTCACACCAAACGAACGTAACAATGGTATAAATTTATAAACAAGGTACGCACTTTGGCCTGTACCAACACATTGCAAATCCAATTCTACAAGGCATTCAAAACTCTGAGTGACAATATAATTCAGACAAGCGCTAGCTTGTGAACGCTTAGGGTTGACAGGTTTGGTCCTTCGTGGCGAAGGCACTAGACAAACATTAGAATCTAAACAGCCGTTCCGGCTAAACGACCCGTTCGGCTTTAGAATTCTCCAGATAGTACAAGAGTTCTCTTTGGAAACATACAAAGCGAAAGAAATGTACGGGGATTGAAATAAGCGGATCACACGGTCTCTAACCGAAGAAAGATGTAACATTCAGGCCGTTGGCCTGTACGCGTATAATTTTAAAATTGTAAGATGCGCAATATCTCACCTCTGCAACAGCGACTCATTATATATGCAACGATCTCTGCCATAATTCCAGTTGCTGGACTTTAGAAGACACAAACACATATCATTTTCCTGAGGTTTTATTCGAAGCATGATGATCTTATATTGGCTGGATCTTGAAGCATACGGATAGTCGAAATTTGCATCGAAGCATCACGTTTATAGTGTTTGTCGCCGTATCAAAGAACACGCGTTCGCTACAGCTCGGCCATATTAAATTATTTCTGCTTTCGTTCGGGAATAGATCTTACAAATCCAGCGTCAAATCTCACAGTACTGTCTACGTCTAACACTGCATGTAATAAGTCCGTGCAAACCAGAAATCGGAACGATTCAAACAAGCAACTGAAGCAAAAACACATTTCCGATCAACCCCCGATCAACGCCATGACTAAACTGACTTCAGTTTCAAGGACAAAAAAGTGGTTTATTAATTAACTTTTAACCGTTATTCATTCACGAGTAAACCAGGCTCTCTCGGCTGTAAAATCAGGAAAGTAGATAAAATTATAAAGGAAAACGGACAGGAAATGTGCGTACGACATTGACCGCCATTTTTTTTTTACATCGTCGCCCTAGCTGCGCTGCATGTGGTCTGACCGCAGGAGCAATGATTTCGCGGGAAATGTGTTTCTAAAAATAAAAATATACGGGAAAGGGTTGACTCAAGGGTACAGTACGTATGGAGGCTCCAGTTGATGGGCTCCTGCCCGCAGCTCATCTCAAGAAGGGGTGGCCACCCCCTGCACCCTCCCCCTAGATCTGCCCTGTAAACTGTAAACTGTGATTTGATTCTGATTTTGATAAACCTTATAGGGGTGTACTTCTTTTACCTTTAAGCACGAGTTTGTTACTTGCGTTACAACGGTCATGTTACTATGAAAGAGCTAGGTAAATTGAACCTGATTAACGAAGAAAACAATTATTTGCCATAGTAGTTTTATACGTTATTTAAGGTTTCATCTCAGCCAAATCTGTGCAAATCACACGGCCAATTACAATTATTAATTCGAAGTCGATAACCTAAATTAACTGCCTTAGAAATTTTTTCGAAAGTTGAGGTTTGAGAGGCAGACCGTTGTCCCGTTTCAAAATTTGCTATCGATTACCGGCTGCTGTTATGGAAAATGACCCAAGAGATCGGCGGAAATCGAGCCTAGGTTTAAGGTTAATAAGCTTAGTGTTTCACCTGCCCATCGCGCCGTCGCAGTACAACAGCTTCTTTAGAAACTAATCGCTTTGTATATTTACCAAATCACCCCTTGTCAATACTTTGTGAGAAGGATACGTAAATATTTTTCCTCTAATGTAGTAGAAATGGACGTTGTAGAAGACGTTTTCTTCGGGTGGAAGTCTGTATCCATACTGTGGAGTAAGTATGAAATGTAAGTATGGCTGTTATTATGAAATTACTTGTAAACGTTTGTTTATTGCTGAATACATTCACTGTCAGGATTCGGTTGTTAAAATGGTGGGTATCTCTTTATATCGGATAAAACGCTATCCAGTGGATAGGTGTTGACAAAACATACTACGTTGGATACCGTTATCCATCCTTGAGCCACTGGGCCAGGAGGAACGATTTTTTGAAGAAATGCCCCTTTTAAAAATCGTCATTGAAACACTGGTAACGTTTCCGACTTTTATTATCCAATCAAAAACAGGCAAGAACACTCGAGAGTACGAGTGCTCCTTTCATCGCGCGATCAATCGCTTGGTAACAGCGACACTAAAAAAGGGCGGGGTCAGACCTGTCTCGGAGGCCGGCTTCGCCATTAACTGGTCCTTTCCCGACTGAGTTAATTACAGTAAAAGACTGAGGAAGTTTTGTGTTGAGTGGCGTTTTCCTGTCCATGTCAAAGCTTCAAGTTGTACATACGAGGTAAAATTTGACACCCAAAAATTTTTACTTACCATTAGTTTCCAATGTTTTCTCAGTTCTTCGTAACTTGCGAACGGGCAGTCTTCCGGTAGTTGATGAGTTATGCTAAATATTCTTCCTTTTTTCAAGCTGCAAAAAATGAATGAGTAATGGTGAGATAAGATTGATGCACAAAGTCTTCTTCTGTTTAAGGTCGCGCAGGACCCTTGCTCATTAATAAATTCATTAGTCAAATTTCTTGTTGGAGTGCTATCTTGTAAAGCTTTAATTCGCTACATTTTGAATATCGATTCCTCTAAAATTTAATAAGGATACTCAGGGATGATGGAATTACATCATGATTGTCCTTTTACTGAGAGATGGCCGTTGTCTGTGATGTTACAAGCCCTTAAAAGTTTAACTGAAGATAATGCGATTTTGTGTCCAAGTTTTCAGCTAGCACAGCGCACCAAATTAAATGATTATATAGCTTAGTGATAAATCGTAACTTCTTTTGTGTTCCCACTAGAACGAAATTTTCGATTTCAAAAACTGCTACAAGTTAATGGCTTCTAAGAGCGTAAAAATGTGAAATCTAAACTTTGAAACATGCTATCTTCATTTTGAGAAGGAAATTTAAAAATTCGCTCTAGCCAGAACACAATAGAGTACACCAAGTTTATGTTCCTCGCGAATCAGCTCTTGAAATTCTATATCGGCGGAGAAAACTTGGACACAAAATTGAAGGTTTTGAGGCTTCCGAAGACCTTCCGAGTCAGTGTTTACAACAACGTGTGATATATTCAAAGCTGTGAATCTATTTATGATAATTTCCTATGTTCCAGCGCACGTGGCACAAAGCTGAAAACAATAACTAGTAATTACTTGTACAAAAGAGTTTAAAAACAAACATTCTCATGAATATTTCGTTTGTTGTCGGCTTCAGTCGTCCGGCAGTTCGTGCATACTCTTTAAATAAATACATACTAATGATTGCAAGGGTCCTGCGCGACCTTAAAGAAAATTGCTTCTCCAGCTACTCTCTCCTGGGAATGGAATGCTAGTCTATCGCATATCGCCTTACAGCATTTTGTAAGGTACCATAAATATTCACCAATAATCTTTTGCATGCCAGATGAAGAGAGGCACTGTGAGAGTAAGTCTTCTGTCCGCGGGGAACACAACATGACGACTGCACAAGCCTCCTTGTTAGAAGTACAAGAAGTGTGTTAAATGGAAAGTAGCATCTTTTTCATTTATGCACTGTTGCGTTATTTTTTCTTTTGTTGCCTTCAGGTTGTCAACCTACCATCAATTGATACTAATTTTTAAAGTATTTTATCTGCTTAACGAGGTTTGTTAATGAGCAGCTTAGTTGTAAAATAGCTCTTAGAATCACGCTACAGTTTTGGTAAGAACCGCGTCTCTTCAATTTACTTACTGAAAAGAACTATTTAATAAATATCTGACATACGATTTATTGGTTCAACTGAAAATACCAATAAAGCCGCAAGAAACAAGTTTTTGTTTGGTGTTTGTGAAAAGAAACGTACCTCGGCAACACAAAGCACAAATCGTCAGAAATAGCTGCATCACTTATCATTGCTTCACTGTTGGTGTTAAACTCCTGCAGTGCTCTGGTTGACGCAGTGAAATGCTCCGGCTGGAGAACAAAATATGTTGTATTTTATTTTATCAACCTCCGTCATTGAAACTATCCTTAACTTAAACAAAACATTTTTTAAAAAATCATAGCTTTTATTAAGCAAATCATTTCCCTCTGTTAATCACATCTGGCCAACAACAACAACAACAACAACAAATGTAACTAAATCAACCAATCAACTATGAAAATAAAAACATGTAGCCGGTGAAATGCGCGGGAAACGCTCTGATTTGTTAGAAAATCCAACTAGAACTTTGTAAGTAGCTGCGCAGTACCAAAGAAAAGACGCCTGATCGCAGGTTATCACCAGTACAACATGATAGCGCCTACAAAACACCCTTGTGAGTTCAGCTTTGGGAAATCAAAAGTACTTTTATACACTGACTTTATAAAAATGCCTTTGGCTCGGCTTGTCACAAGGGTGGAATTTTTAAAGGCTGCTTTTCTCACATGATTGTATCCGTCTTACCTTGCATGGCGTTGATTTCAGAGAACAAGCCTGTAATCCAATGCATATCTTGTCACTTATGGTTACTTCCAAAGCTGTAATTAGTTTTCAAACACATAATCAAGCTATCTCATATGCACATACAATCGAACCTCGCTTATAATTTATCCATTAATTATTGGGTGGGGGGGGGGGGGGGAGGGAGGCAATGAGGATTAAAGGGGGCAGCCATTTTCTCGGTTAACAATTTATAGGGGAAGGAGGCTATTGAAAATACGCTTGAAGCCAGAGAAATCAGAAATCACGCTCCTCCTGTAGTAACATTGGGTGACTTCATGATCGGCAAAGACAGAAGTGTGGCTATTGTAATCTGGTACTTTGAAAATTAACACACGTTAAGTATACTCCACTGTTTCAAAGAAAGGTGAATTTGAGCAATGTGAGGTAACGTTACGTCCTGTGATTAAAGACCAAAAATACAGAAAAGCAGTACTTACTGATTGCATTTAGTTTTGAATTTTCCTGCATGAAGTCACGACCTACAAGTGCAAGTCAATAAAAAATTTAGTCTGTCATAAAATAATACACTTATAAGGGGTTGACAATGAATAAATAAACTTATAGAACTTATAGAACCAGAACTTCTCTGTTTATGCTGTTTTATGTCAGGCAATTACTTCTTTAATTTACGATAGAAGTTTTTTGGATAATATTTCAGATGTGCCACTCAGCGAAACAAAAAAGGTTGTTGACATTTTGGAATGGTAAATATAGCGTTTGCAGCGAACGAAATATTTTGGTTTGTAAAATATTGCACTGCTTGTTTTTATTTTTTTATTTTTTATTTTTTGCATTTCAACAGTGATGCTATTGTAAACTTTCTTGCAGCTGCCTGTAAGGTTCTGAGCTTGAAGATAAAGCATACTTGACGGCTTGACTTATATATTTTTTTACTACAACACTTTTACCCTACCTATGAAATGAACAATACCTTGTACAAGAAACTCCCCAGCCTTGTTCCATAGTGGTGCAAGTTTTTGTTTCATCGTGAAAGAAAAACAAAACTGAAACAATCTCTTTGTCAGATCCATTGGCTCTGTGCTCTGCTAATAGAATAAAAACTTATTTGTTAAGTAAAAACTGAATAGAAAGCTTCAAATACGGGAACGAAATGTTACATGAAAGGGAAACAAGTTTCAAAGTAAAAACAAGTAAAAAAACAAGTTTCTAGTAAAGAAGAAGAGGATGGATTTCTGTCAGAAAAAAAAACTGTATGGCTTATGGATGATTTCTATAGGGATTGGAGAATATTTTTCTGTCCTCAAAGCTTGGGGCTACAGAAGGTATTAAAATTAACAAAATTGAAAATTTTGAAAACCAACAGAAAAACAACGTCGCATATACCTGTATCTTGAGCTTTTGCAGTAGTTCTTGGAATTGAGAGGACTGGAAGGTTAACTTCTAAATATAACAAATATAATGGAACAAAGAGTCAGTGAAATGGAATTGCCAAGAAAAAACCTGGCAACGACAGTGCCAAATAAACTAAAAGTGCGACTGTGACTTAATTATATTGATAGCTAAACATTTCTTTTAATATAGGTTCTGAGAGCTTTTGTGGTACATCAAGATAGCTAGACATGTCCTAGTTAATGATTTTCGTTATTCTCACCAGCTTTCTATTGATTTGGTAAGAGAATTAACTTAATATTTGATCACTCTCGTGAATTTGGTGAAATCCGACCAAATCCAGCAAAGCTAAAATAACTACTGAGTCCTTCGGCAAACGTTTGCTGTTTTAAGGCTTCTTAATAAAGTATACTTAACATAATCCATACTAACCGGTGTTATGAGAAATAACTGATTCCTTTCTTCCAATAATGGAGACACAAGAACTTTGGGTTCTGTGAAAATTAGCTCTCTGCAGATTGCAAAAGAAGTTGTTGAATATCGAGCGTGCGTTTCAAAACAAACGCCAGAGATTTTTAAAAGACCTACAAGACGGTCTACTAATTCCAAACATTACCTATTGAAATCACTTTTAAAATAAAATCAGGGCTATCTAGAGAGTATTACCTGCAGCACATGGGCTGAATAGCGCCTATTTCGTCGTCCTTATTCATCTGTATGGTAGCTTTTGCAGCCACTAGTTCTTCCAGGTTTGGCAAAGAACCGAAAAACAGACCAGAAATACCATCTTGGTCTCTCATTTCTTTGAAACTCAAGAATGCAACTTTCTCAAAAAAATCCTCCTAAAACACCAAGTGTCAGTTGTGAATTACCTTTGGAAGGAACTATAAAGTCAGAAACTATTATCAACGAACGAAAGTTGTTTTCGAACGAAGAAACAAATCGTTGCTCCGACAAACGAAGCCACTTGTAAAAGCCGCCAGCGGCTTGACGAATTGGCGCGAAAATTTTCCCGCCTTTTTCGTGTAGCATCGATCGTAAGGGAAACAACTTTGAACATTCAAGGCTTTTATTGTGTCGCAATTCAGTTGCCCAAAAAAATTCTAGCCAAGAAAACTAATTAAGAATCAAGTTTAAAATCAACGATGAATACTTGTACAAATCTGCTTTCGAAACTAGTTACTGTCAGCATTTTGTCCGATTTATTAAAGCCCTGGACCAACAGTGAGCAGAACACTAGCGAGCGTGTTTGGTACAATTTTGCTAGAGTGTCCGATCCTAATCTGGTCTAGTCATTTTGTAACCTGCGATCAGGCGTTCTTTTTTCTTTTTGATTTCAGGTTAGTCATTTTGCAACATTCCAACTTATCTACAGTTTATAGCTTAGCGAGGGAAACAACCTCGTTCCCAGGGTGTCTCTCTCCCCGCCCCTAAGAGAGAATGATCCTGGGAACGAGGTTACGAGGGAAACTGCATCGGCCAGGATAAAATGCCAGGAGGATAACGAAACGTAATGCACTCATAAGTAAAGGAGCATTGATCGTTATTTAAACCTTGCTCTGTAAGCTTTTCACGCGTATTATCTATCAATCCCTCTTCCTCACCTTCACCCCCCCCTTGTCAAGTTTTGGGCTTACCCCAAGCCTGATTCTTTTTCTACGCTTTTGCGTCGCAGGCAGAAACACTTGGACATAAATTTGGGCCGTAGAAAAAAAGGAGGAATAAAACGTAACAACGTTGAAATACGCAGTTTGAAGGGGTTGAAGTGGCGAAATGAAAAGTAGGGTAAAAGGTAGCTAAGGTGGGGAAAACGCGCGTTTCGTTTTGCGAACATTTAACTTGGACGTAATTTTTTTAAGACAACAATGTTTATAAAAGTAGTAATTATAGACTGGTCGCGATTAGCAAAGTGTGTTCGGCTGCCCGACTGCGAGGTGCTCATCTTTTTTCCTCATGGCACATGGATTTTTTTCAGCCGTTTTTTCTGTGCAAAAATTTTTTTGGTAATTGCCCCTCCCCCCTCTCAAAAAAAAATAATGGTCTCTCTAAAGAGGATTAACTCAGACAAGGATTCAAATAGTACTTCGTTTTATTTACCATCTTTTCATACAGCTTTTGTCTCTACAATAATCAAGAACAAAATTAAACGTAATTAAGTAAAGGATAAGTCCTTTTATCTAATAGTTTAGATAGTACTTCATATAGAATCTCATAACAGGTACTTCGACCGATGTCGTCCAATGCGACCCGCGCTCAATCTGGGCGGTCACGCAGCGATCAAACGTTGCGTGACGAGGTAGAATAAAACCCCTCTTTCAATTCTTTTAATATTGAATGCTACAAAAAAATAAATCTACACAAAATAAACGCAAATCTAGGAAGGCATGCAGCGTTGTCGCACTGGGTTCTCTCGACGTTGAAATCCAAGATGGCGGCCAACCTCGGGAATACCCCGTGGACAAAGCTGACACTACAATTTTACTGTTAATTTTTTTGCCGCTATCAAGCCGTCGCGGCGCTAGTCACTCTACGTTTGACAAGTGTTGTCTTTCTTCCTTGATTAAAATCTCCACACTTTCAGATGAAAATTAATTACTTATTCAATGACGAACAATGCTGCAGTAGACTCGTTTTCATACAAAGTGAATTTCGGAATAAATTGAATTTTGCTCAGTCTTAATCATTTGTTCTTCTACCCTACTTCTTAGCATTGGTTTTCAACTATTCATCAAGGATTTAAAATAACTCTGAATGTAACAGAAATGTCAAAAATAGAGTGACTTAGCCTATTAAAGCTTAAGACTTAATTGATATCTTTTTACAAGTCGAAGTAACGTAAATACTAATTATAAAATTAGCCCCGTAAAATTTACTTTTACTCTTTCTTTGATTAAATAATATTTTACCATAGCGATAAAAAGGCTTTCTTATTACTGCTATTTAATCTGCAACAAAAAACGTTAGAATGGTGTTTATGATACAAAGCACTAAATAAAGGTGACTCATAGTTGAGACTAAATAAAGGTGACTCATAGTTGAGCTTCACAGTACAAACATCCAAACAAAGAATATCCGTGCAAGCATATAGCGACGTTTTCTGCTCACTGTTAAGTAACACGACTTTAGTAACAATGTTACAGCCTTCGCCAAGATGATCCTATAGAGCCTCCGTGAAGAAGACCTTAGCAAGAATTCTACGGCTACCATCAAGGCGGCCCTAGCAACAGTGCTACGGCTTCCTCACAAGAAGACCCTAGCAGCAATTCTATGGACTCCATCAAGAAGACCCTAGGAACAGTTCTACGGCCTCCATCAAGGCGGCCCTAGCAACAATGCTATGGCTTCCCCCCAACAAAGGCCCTAGCAATAATGCTGAGGCCTTCCCCAAGACTCTTACAATACCAAGAAGATTCATACAAAAATGCTCTTTTCTTTAGCAAGGCCTAGCAACACTGCGGAGACATTCTGCCAAGAACCTTACAACAATACCATAGCTTCTTTCAAGATAACTCTAGCAACGGTGACATCATGCGTTGGGTGTAGCCGGTCGATTGGCTTTACGCCAAACTGCCTTGTCGTAAAAGCAGGTTGACGGACAACCAAAAACTATATAAAATACACGAAAAGTAGAAGGCATAATGGCCAAACATGACATCACTTTCACAGTGCAAACGCTCTGTCTAAGTTAAGCAAGGTGACACAAGATGCCATGGGAAAACGGCTCAAAATATACAAAGGAACTAAAATTATATAGAATTAAGCAAACTAACCTTAAAAGCACGCAGTTTTCAGTGCAAACTAAGCTCTTGGTGGTGCGCGAGCACTCTCGCTTCACACTGCTTGCGCGCTCCACCAAGAACCTTGCAAAACACCCATTCTGCAGGTTGCAGTCCCACAAATTCTTTTTAAAGCCACCTGGCGCGCCCGCGTTCCAAGCAACGTTCTAAAAGCACAGCTTTTTGCAACCAAAATTGCTATCAATAAAAAAAAAACTGTGAAAAACAATTGATTTGAGGTGAAGGCTGATGGATTTTATGCTTAATTATTTACTGAAACAAAAAAACAATATTGCTATAAGCTCTAATGCTATTCCCGGTTAAAACTTGTAAATATAATTAATGTTGTTTATCGAGAAAAACTAGATCTTAATCTTATTTATACAGTAAAACCTTCTTTATCCAGTTAAGTTTTATATTTATCCAAAAATAATACTGTTATTCAAATTTTACACTTTGTTAAGTATTCTTACACAAACTAAATACTGCATTTTACTTTAAACGTTCTAAAAGTTCCATAAATGATTTTACTTAATCGTTTACTTTGTTCAAGCGGTTTTCAACGTTATGCCATTAAGAAACTAAAACGACCAACATAAAGATTTTCTTTTTAGCTGGTATCAACTATAAAACAGCAACTGAAATCTGAGTGGATGCGAGGTTTGCACGAGCTAAGCGCGTGACCGGTAACGACAATCTGCCAATACAATACTCGTTTGGCCTCGCAACAATGATTATAGGCAAGTAAAAGGCAAACCTTTCACCAACATTTTCTTTGTTCGCGTAATTTTGAAAACCGCTGGAAAATTTTCCATCATTTCTTTAACACTAATTATTTACCTTAAACGATTTTTGATAACTGTTGTAGAACTGACACCAAAGTTAACACAAGGGCGGGAAAACATGCAACCGGTGCCAAGCACACGGTAGTGTGACTGATGCCAAGCGCGAAAAACATGTAGGCGATGCCAAGCGCGGGAAAACGTATAACGGATGCCAAGCGCGGGAAAACAGGTAACCGACGTTAAGCGCGGGAAAAGTGGCATAATTCGCATAAGCTGACCCACGGTTAGCTTTGCTGATTGGTTGTTTTTCACGCAGCTTTTAAGAGGAGCGAATAAAAAACTTAAAAAAAAAAACACTTTTACCAGTCATCTTAAACGGTTCGAAGAGAGAATCAAAACCAACTTAATTTCGGTACTCAAAACTAATTCTTGATTATTACAGGATTAAAAAATGTAATTGTTAGAATAACACAGTTTAGTTAGTCTTAAACATGCAACACCTAAAACTACACAACCTACAATTCTCTGTTTAGGGTCTCCATCCGGTTTTGGTTACTAAAAGCGAGGATTTGAGTTGTGATGCGACCCATGCCCCGCCGCGTAGTGAGACGGTACCTGAAGATGCGCCTGCTGCATTTGTTGACCTTGCTTCCGAAAACCGGTTTGAACCGGTTGAAACGCCGACTGTGCGCCCATTGTACCACGGCCTCTCTGCAAATTTCCCGGCATTCCATATGGCATGTTGTCAAAAGCACGTTGACGCTGAAGGTTTGTATGGTACCGTGCATAGGAAGGGTGGGGATACCCTGAAGGCGCAGCACCCCTCCCCTGTGGCCACCAGTTCTCCCTCGGGAGGAAAGGGTCGCTGTAGTGCTGTGGTGGGAGAGGGGGTCGGTGGTGAGATGGCCTCAAAGTATCTTCTGTTAGCGACGTCGTCTTGGCCCACAGTAGGGGTGGGGAAGATTCTCGGGTTGACCAAGGATTCTAAAGAAGAAAGGGTAAAGAACGATCAAACACTGAACACAAACATGCTTAAACGAAGCAGATCTCTGTGCCTCGCATGTTGTCGCAACCTCGCTTTAGGGTCTTGAATGGATGTTTAACGTGAATGTTAAGGAAATTGTTTAATTTATTTTATGTTGGGCCAAATCATGTCAAATTGACTTTTCAAAATTCTACCGTCTACGATAATGTACATGCACATATCATCGACCCTCCCTTTAACAGTGAGTGTACTTTGGCGAGTTCTTGTTATAAACCCTCTGTTACCGTTAGTCTAGAAGTAGTCTCTTTGTTCTCTAATGGATTGTTGAGCTTAACTTGAAAACGCAAGAAACATGACCGTGTGAAAGCTGGGGTGAGGAGTCGTCACCAGCTCTTGCACAGCTATCCTTCAAGGTTTTTCTTCTCTGTCAACGGTACATTAAGAGAGAAGACGTTACCTTTTGCACTAGATCCTCAGTACTCCAAGGCTTTCCAACATTCGGCACAAAGGAAACATTTTCAGTAGGCATCACTTCACAACTGCAAACCAATCACACAAAATAGTTTAACAACAAAAGTAATCATTCAGTTGCACAACTAGTCTTCTTGACTATTTTCTGACTTGATAATAAGTATCGTGGAGAATTCTATTAGCAACGTTGTACAATTTAGCCTACACTTCATGCATTGTTACATCAAGTACCTTCCTCCTCGGGCAGCAGCCAGCAAGTCGGGTCCAGTAATTCCCAGCCCAAGAGAGAACACAGTCTTCCCTCTTCCTGATCGATCCGTGTTCAGGGATTCCTGGGACTGGTTCCAGTTGCTTCCAGAAGCCTGAAGAAAGAGTAAACGAGATCAGAACCATTACATGTAAATTCATAATTCTTCTCTACAACACCTTAGCTTAACACAATGGGTAAAAATTCAGTTCTAAAAATTTTGGTCAACTTTAGTTGAGGACACCAAAGTTCTCTGTTTTAGTCATTTTATCTCTCCTGACATGATTAACCTGTTGATTCCTATAACCTAAACACTTGAAAGGTAAGGAGAATTTAGAAATAAATCAGTTTTGAGGATTTGAGGGTTTTGAAAGAAATTAGCTAAGGTAAGCAATGGTTGCTAGTGGAACAAGCCCTTTTGATTACCAATACCTACATTTTATCTGATGCTTTTTCCCACTAGCATAACAAAATGTTCAGAAAAGCGAAATAATAAAATTATACAGAAAAAGTGCAGCAAATTTTCTTACATTGGGAATATTGGCCCATACTGGGTTGCCATGGATACTGCTCCCGTAACTTGACCACTTCAAACCGAGGTCCAGTAAACCTGCACCTGAATTACTCGGCAGCAAATTCTCATTGAGACTCTTAGCATCTTCATTGCCCTCATCACTCTTCTCATTGCCGGGGAAGTCAGACAGAGACCAGCAGCTGTGATAGAGTGTGTCCTGCGAGCCGTGTATGTCTTTCTTGCGAAGCTGTGAGCTTTCGGCATTGCTGCTTCCATTGTCGGAACAATCTGATGGAGGACTGGCTTTCTCCCATACACTCCTTTTTTGAATTAAAAAGAAATGTCATCCATTATTTACACAATCATAATAGGAACACTGTAACAGTATAATTATTGAATCTCATAAATGCAGATGAGACTGGTGGCCTAATGGTTAGCATGCTGGATTCAAGGTTTTGAGCCTGGCTGTGTATTCTTGGTCAAGGCACTTTACTTTCCCACTGCCTCTTACAACCAGGGTCTGGTTGCCCAAAAAATGGATAATGCTATCCACCAGACAAATCACTATCCAGTGGATAGCATAGTTTGTTTTGTGGACACTTTTCCACTAGATAGTGATGTCTTTGAAGTCGGGCCAGGTTTATAAATGACTGCCAGGAAATTGAACAGGACAAGCAATATTAATTTTTGCTATTATTTTACAGTAGCATGGCCCACAATTTGGGACTTCTACTTTGTAGGCTGACTCCCACACCCCAATGCCCAACCCTTAGCCACACCAGCAGTCCGCTTCTAGACATTTAAAGTCAAAACAGATTACAGTAACCTCAATCCTTCCAGCAACAGATAACTAATGTACACTATGGTACATCATCATCATCATCATCATCATCATCACTTTGTTTACCCTCGGATTTGAAGAGTAGCTTATACAGCTAATATCTCCGAGCATTTCACAGTAAGCACAATACAACGGGCAAAGACCAGACCACAACACCGGGAACTCCATGCCCTACACTTTACGATAAGCGTGTGGGTTCTTTTACGTCCCCTGCTGACCACAACACTGAAGATGCAGAAGACGGGACCTACGGTTTATCGTCCTTATCCGAGAAGACTAGAATATCTAACCATTTGCAGATGTTATTGCAAAGGCAGCATATTCTCCTCAGTTATTTTAAGACCCTGAGTGTTGGTCCGGTCTGGGACTCGAACCCAAGACCTCCCGCACTGTAGTCCGTCGCTCTACCAACTGAGCTAACCGGTCGGTGGTTACATGGTACATGGTATCTAACATAACAACACGATTCAAATCTCAAGATGTCCTTACCTAAGACTCTCACTGATGGACACTGTTTTATCACCATCACACTCTTCTGAGCTGACTGTTACAAAAACAGGACTGGCCGTCTTGTTCGCTTTAGTCTGTTCATCATTTCCAACACTCAATTTGGGTGTGTCAGCCTTGGATACACTGTCTGGACTTGTGTCAATCACATCAACAGCATCGTGCTTTGCTTGTGACGGCAACACTGGTTGAGGAGTGACACTTTTCTCATCATCACTCTCCAGTTTGCTGTCATTTTCTGGCAGTACAAGTTTTTGAATCTCATCATTTGCTTCTTTCTCCTTGTTTGATGGCTGTTTTTGCTGTGCATCATTCCCTGGTGATGGACAACTATGCTGTTCCTTGCTGTCAGATTCTGACGATTTGACTAACAAAACTGGACACAGTTCACTTGAAGGTGACGTCTGTGTCTCTATGGTAACCATTGAAGGCTCTGCACCCTTACAGGAATGCACTTCAGGAGTTGTAGCTCTTTCCTTGGTCTCTGATTGGCTACATGATGGTGCAACCTCATCAATAGATTCTTTGTTGTCAGTTTTTTCACTCGCACATGGGGCTGCAGAACTAGGCTGAGTGATGTTACTGAAGGCCACACTGTAAATGCTTCCCAGACCACTGTCCACAGGTGTCATGTGACTGTCTGCCATGCTGGGATTGGTGTCGTCGTCACTTAGCAGTCGGAGTTTGATTGGTGCACCAGAAAGAAAGTTGATTACTTCTGTGAGTTCTTCTTGAGAGGCTAGTGACAATTCACTCTGAGAATCTGAAGAAAATAAAGTTTTCGCAAATAAGACAAATCTCTAATACATGCTTTAATAAAGAAAAACCTGTGAATTGAAATTTTCCCAAAAAAATCGATAACAACAAAAATTCAAGGCATGTGCTTTGACTAAACTGATGGCCATATGCAAAGATCCAAGAACTTTTAAGCAAAGTGAAGCATTAAACAAAATCTGATACACTCCCCTGTTGCAGAATACCGGCAGTTGTAGGAACCCTTAAAACAGATGTTCAAGTTTGTATTGACCACTCTGATTACGTAGCCCAACAGAGATTTGTGAAGTGGCTCTGGTTGTCGCTTGTGTTTGAATTTTTGCATGCAAGAGCCGAGTCATTACACTTGTACACAGATTTATTGAGAGCTACATTATCAGTATGAATTCATGATGAATTAAGTACATAAAACGAGATAACTGGCTAGCACAGTGTGCACGTTTTTCTCCTTGGAACATTAATCTGATTTTTTGGCTAATAACAATCACACAGAAATACCAACAATTAACCTCATGAAAAATGCCAATTCAAGAAGCAAAAACTCTCAAGCAAATTGTATGTTCACAAGTTCAGATGTGTGTAACTTACTTTGCATAGTAGGTTTAAATGTTGGCAATGGAAACTGTGGAACAGATTTTGACCAGTCACTTGGTGACGAGGGATCATCAGCCTTTTGCTCTTCAGTGACATTTCCTGACGTACTTTCAGGAGCCATGGACTGTTCTTTTGCCCTCTTGGCCCAGTGCCGTGGGCGTGGTGGGGGCAGGGGGGTTGGGTCATCAATGTCTGTGTCATGTTCATCTCCTGTGTCAGTGCTTGATGCTACAGATGTTCGATTACCTGAAGAGAAAAGCAATGTATTGTAATATTATATAACCTGCTTGTATGTAAACATAATTACATGATTTTAAGTGCCTGAGTAAAGTCTTACAAACATGGCAACAAACATGTGTAGTTGTTGTGCATTACCGGCCTTACACAATTACACAACCCTAGACAACCTATCAGAACATGCAATGTGTGGTTCCAGAAAATGGCCATACTCCCCCCCCCCCCCCCCCACCCACAGAATGGACTGGAAATTCCTGGGGACGGGAGGCGTCTCAAAGGCCAAAAACTTGAAATTGAACTTGAAATGTATGAAGCTTAATTGAAATTTCCAGAGGGATGGGAGTTAGGAAAGGTATGGATAATTTATGGAACTACATAATACAATAAATAATTGTATTATTTGTAACTTACAATATTTTTTAGCATACCTGCTGATTCATGTCTAGTGCCTGCACTAGACGCAGCATTCTGATTAGTAGCATCAGCTACCATATTCACATTATTGATTGCCTTAAATGCCACAGACTTCCGTGAGAATATCTTAGACGTGGCTTTAGTGAAAGTCTTTCTAAAGCTTTTATGTTTGTGGCTTGGGGATGCGTCAAGTTTAGTCAGCAGTGGTGGAGACTTGGAAAGGTTGCGACGTTGTATGTGAATTGCAGGCAGAGGTCTTTCTCTGAAAAATGACAAAGAAAGTGAAATATAAAAAAATGTTATTTGCCAAGTGGGAGGTCTGTATGAGGAAAGCTTTGCTAGAGGTTTTAAAGCAACAGTGAAAATCCATTTAATGATAAGTTTGTCTGACTGTAACTCTAGGGGTTGAGAATTTGAGCATAGCCATAATGTCATGATTATGATTAGAAAAAAGATGCAATCCAGAATTTGATTTCATCCACGGAGGAGCAGCAATACTTTAAGTTGCTTCACACTACAGAAATAAGTTTCACGTAAAAGCACAAACAGTGATTACCCATTGGATCTGCAAAGCCTTGTGCATCAAATCAAACTCTTTCTGCTATAATAAGGAGGGTTTGCCTAAGGCAATGTGTCACAAATTTTAGCCAAATTTAGTAATACTGTAACTTAATAACCACCTAATTGAGAGAAATATAAAAATAACCATTTAATAATGTCCAGTGAAGGAACATTTGATCAATGACAAGGCAAATACAAAAGAAGGAACAGATGGACAAAAATTGAAGAAGATTAAAACAGATTGTGAAATGGGTGGTTGAACAGTTTTTCAAAGTTAATCTTGTTTGTTTGTAATGTTCGATTATAACACCAGGATTCATATTTGTTTGTAATAAATCAAAGCTATGGTTTTGTCATTTAGATACATGCAAAGTAATTTCTTCGCTTACATTACATTGCAAGTTTCATAGTGAGTATTTGGCAAAACTTAATAAAGTAGACTAAACTCAGTCGTGACACAGGCCTTTTAATGATTAACACATCAAATAAGTTACTCACTTGTCCTCTAGATAGTCCATTAAGCTGAACTTGGATGTATAAACAGCATCCACTGTACCCAAAGGAGAAGGAAAGTCCAGGTCTTTTAACAGACAAGCAAACGTCGTAGCATCTTCTGTGATGACCCTAAACACAGAATGGGAAAACAATGGTTCCTTTAATAAACATGTATGGGTGATGATTTGTATTATCAAATTCCAGTAAAATAGTTTAATGTGAATGTATGTACCCCCTCTAGCTAAGACCCTTTCCTTCCCACCTCAAAAGGCATTAAAAAAATAAGGACCTAAGGAAATTAATGGAAAGAGCTTTTAAACAATACTTTAACTTGATGCAAACGATCCTGCTTAAGGCAAACTACCTTAGGCAAACTACCTATATAAATCATTAACATGGTATTATTTGTAAACACAAAAATTTCATACCAGGTGGTGGAGACCTCAACATGAATGGATGTTCCCTTCATATACACTTGGGCCAGCCGAGTGTTTTTCTCTTTACTTGGTTTAGCTGTCACCTATTTAAAACAGAAAGGTTGAAACATGTTAAAACAGAAAAGAAACTCAAGTACCATCTAGTGACACTAGCAATGATATTCCACTTCTTTTGTTCTGACATAAAAAATAATAAAATCTGATCATGCAGACACATTACAATCCCCATTTTCACATACAGTGGGTTTCAAGTTTCAGCACTTTTTTCAAACCCTGACTTCTAATTGAAAGCTAAACGAAAGTTAACTCACCAGGTGTGCTCTGCCAAACAGAAGCTGCACAGCAGTTTTTGCGGCAGAGCTGGCAACTGGAGAACATGCCTCGTACAACACCATCAGCACAAACATATCCAGGGTCTCACGGTTAAGGGGGATGTCATTCTGCTTGGCAACAGAGCTAACAAGGTCTCTGATGCAGTGCTGTTTAGAGTGAATTGTGATTTCATCATTATTATTTTAGAGTAGTCCTTTTACAACAATTACTAGTCTCTAACAAAACAATTTTTAAACTTTGCCATATTTTTTTACAATAAATCAAATATTTTAAGTATACTCAGAATATAAGGAATTCACTAGGACCCCACACAGCGGTCAAACGCAGCGCGCGTGCGCAGTTCTTGTGTAATTCCCACCAACATTTTCCATACAAAGTCTTAAATTTTCCGAAAACTTTCACTTTAAAGCCAAAAGTTAACGCCGTCCCTGGAAAGTTAAAGTTTATACGCCGCTTATGGATTGGAAATTTGATAATTCATCTCCACTGAGTGTCCCAGCTTGAACTGTTCTTTCACCGTACTATTTCTTTAACAATTTCTTACAAAAGTTTGCCCTCTTTCAAGTCGAAAGTTCGAGGCGGCAAAGACCGGATGTGATGTTTTTTGCGTTTGACCGCTGTGAACTAGGACCCACTCATACACCTACATTGAGAGACGTACTATAGAGGCCCTGCCAGGGGGGGGGGGATCCTGTGTCACTTGTTTAAATTTAAAAATATTCTGTGTCGCTGTTTTATAGCTTTTCCCATTACTGTTGGTAGTTGAATTGAAGGAAAATTGAAGGAAAACTGCTGTCCTTGTTGGAATTTAAGATTTTCCAAAAGGGTTGTCGTTTGTTGCAACTTTTTGGGCTGTGTTGCTTGTCGGAATTTACCCTGGCAGGGCCTCATTATAGGGCAGGGAATGTACCACACATATGCATGGATCACACCTATGGATCTGTCTAAAGGGACAACAAACTATAAATAAACCATTAGGCCACCCGACCTCCCACTAAATAAAATCAAACTGATTTAAATACAAAGCTAAAAAAACTTACATAAAAATATTACAAGAAATGAATGTTTTTGATGTTTGTAGTATCATCCTCAGGGTTCACCTAACCCTCATGACAACACGTTGAAATTGTTCAGCCTTAGTTAAAAATGATCAGTTCTTATAATATTTTTATAGTTTTTAGCCTGGCATATCAAATAATTTTTAACTTTTTTGCGAATAAAATGTGATAAAATCAAAATATTTACCAATTTAGACTTGTAGTTGTCATTGGCCTTACTCGGGGAAGAGCAAATCTCAGTCATAACATAACCTGCAAGTAAAAGACTTATTAATGTCTCCTTTCTTCTTTACAGTATCTATGCAATAGAATTAATGAAGCAACTAGATACAACTAGTGAACTACAAGGAGATATTGTCATTTAACTGGGTAAAATACAAATTTAAGTCATATTCAAGAGAATGTCATCCAAGTAGGTTTGAACTTAGGCAAGGTAAGATAATTATTATTGCTACATGTATCTCACCAATTTTTAATTGTAATTTAGGAATTTGTTTCAGGATCTGTTGTTCCATTTCTTGAGCAGTGACAGCTTCTGTGACACCGCCAGCAGCCACGGCCTCTAGCTCGCTACAACATCCCTGATGAAACAAGGATTTTATTATTATAACATTAAATTTTGACTAACAAAAAGGGAAATGATAACATTTGATTAAATCCTGGCAGTTCACCACTGCTGTTGCTTACATACAACAATACATGTTAATTATATTGCATTAGGACATCAAGACGATGAAAATGTGTAATTCATTACGAATTCAGTTATTAATTCAGGCATGCCCAATGAAGCGGTAGATGTCCCACGGGAGACTAAGTGACTTAGCAACCGAATTCAGTTTTTTCGAACACAAAAAACCGGTTTGTGACTACGCGTACATCAAACAAGTAAACGAACTAGTGAACAAAGTGAAACGCTTTGAACATGAAAACTTCGATAAATTCAGTTCAGACAAGCAAACACTCGCTTGAAATATGTGACCTCTTTTTTTGAAAAAGTTTATATGATGCGCCGTAAACATTAATTATTTTTTTTCAAGAAAGTTTCGAACACGCATACGCGCCAGCGAGACTTGTTTGCTAATTGATTGTCTATTGTAGCGTAAAGGCAAGTAGGAAAAAATTATATCTCTGGTTCTATTTGGCGTAAATCAGTGATTTAAACGGTGAAATGATCTTAATAAAGAGAAACAATGTTCTACGAAAGTTTTCTGATGCGTCGTGAAAATATATTAACTTTTTTGCGAGATAAATTTTCTGTCATTCGCACACGCCGGCGAGACTTGTTTGTGGAATGAATAATTGCCGACTCATTGTCTGTTGAAGCGTCACGGCAAGTAGCAGAAAGAATGATTTCTCTTTGTTCTATTTGGCATAAGTCGTTTATTTAAATGGTGAAATGATATCAATGAGTAAAACTGATGTTCTATGAAAGTTTATATGATACGCCGTGAACATTTATTAAAAGATAAAAGTTTCGGTATTTCAATCAACCCGCGCCGATGAGAACTTGTCCCAACAATTGACTTGTTGCACGTGTTTATTCAACAATTAAAAAAAAAAAACTTTCGCTCGCAGAAATATCTCAAGCACATTTAGCGCAACAATTTAATCTAAATCAGGAATGGTTTCTTTCACTGTAGTGTTCTTTGCTGTTATAAACACCTTCGTAAGCTTGTTGAAGAAGTGATTTAATTCTTGTGGGACGCGTACGCTCCAAAAGAAAAAATATATCTGTCGGTGCGTAGGGAATATTCATGTATTAAAAGTGAGACCAAACTCTTTGTAGTATTCACACAAATGAACACACGCTTTAAATATGAGAACCACCGTAAGTTTTATTCAGATAAGTGAACAGACGCTTTGAACATGAAAACTTAGCTAAGTAAACACACGCTCCAAAAGTTTTATTCAGACAGGCGAGATCACGCTTCGAACTTCGGCAAGTTACCCTAAAACAAGCAAACGTACACACGCTTTGAACACTACAATTCGATCAGTTTTCCTTAGATAAGCGAGCACTCGCTTTGAACATGAACCGATAAACATTTTACTATCAGAATACCGGTATGTTTTGCTTTCAAAACCGGTTTTAACATCAATAGAAACTTGGACTCGAACCGCGTTTTCACAGCCCGCTTTGAGACTCCCAAGACGACTCCTGATTTGATGTGAGAGGTTATGAATATTAAATACCCGACCTGACTCGGGTCGGCTGAATTACACATTTTCATCGCCGCGATGTCGTCATGGTGAGGATTATGGCCCTATTCTCCCAGAGGAGACCTAGGATAGAGGAAATATTGTGAGGATGATGATGATGATAAGGATGATGATGATGATGATGATGATGATGATGGTGGTGATAATGGCAACGACAATTTGAATGAATTTTTAAAGAGGATAACCCATCAGTGAAAAGGGTGCTGTTGTTAACAGGGTCCTGTTTTACAGTTAAGTAAATAAATGAAATAAAAAAATACAATGAACTTGAACAACTATTATAATGGTAAACCTGAAGTTTTAAACCTGCCTTTTATATCAGTTACATGAATCTCTACCAACTTTCTCAATGTTCATTAAAAGCCTCAAAAGAGAAGAGATGTCACTAACAGTGCAGCTTACCTTTAGAGCCAGCTCTATTCCTCTGGGATTCCTGTGGAAGCCAGCAGGTATGTCTGCTTCAGGCGTCGGTGCTTGATCAAAACCCTTTTTGTAATTCTACAAATAAAGATGTATAAAGAATGTCAACAGGGGAAAATGATTTGCACATGTGGATTAAACAGGGTCGCATGCATATGCCTGACATGTACAGAGTTAATCTTTACCTTCAGCAAAGTATTGACTTTTTGTATCATCTCCTTTCTTTCTGGATCAGCCAGTTCCCCCTGACCACCCAAAGTTAGGAGCTGAAACTGTTCTCGTGACAATACCTCTCCTTGTCGCAAAGCTTGGTTTGACTGCAAGGAAATGTACATTGTAGCAAGTTACAACCCTCCAATTAAAAACCATTTAAGTCGCCATGGCAACTAAAATTTTCGATCTAGCAACTAAATTGGTACCGAAGTCACCAGCCTGATGACTAAAATTGAAATTTCAGTTATATTTTACTTTGTCTTGGCTCAAATAATTTATTTTTTATTTTATTGTTACGAACTTGATGGAATGCGCTTCGCAATAGTTTATTAAAATGTCGAACGAAAGCTACATGCAGCGAATTTCGCTGCTTCAAATTTCGATAAGTCATTGTTTGTCTACCTCAAAAATTCGCTGTCTCGAATTTTCAACGAACTTCACAATTTTTTCGCGTGGAGCGCAACGAAACACATCTCGATAATTTTAAGTAATTCTCAAGAACAAAAATTTGCAAGAACAAAAAACGAATTTCATATAATTTGCATTACTTTTGCACAGTACTGTATATGTTCCTTGGGTATCAGTGACTAGCACAGGTAATAAACTTTTAACAAACATTTTCTGCTTGGTAAACTTTCACTTATACTTGTCTTCATGTTGACAAATTTATTGCAAAACACCTGACATACCTGAGCAAGAGAAAGCCATGTTGCCGTGGCGTCCTTGAGAGCCAGGGTAACTTCTCTGTCCCGCAGATAGTCACCAATCTCATGGAAGCCACCAAGTGATGCCGTCATGTCAGCTGACGACATCAAGAACTCCGACTGGACTTGTAACAGTGAGAGGAAGCAAGAGCCCAACATCTAAAGAAATATCAATCACAATAATTATTAAATACCATATAAAAATGATTAATTCGTTTTTTGATTAATTCGTTTTTCCCAAATTAATTCTCCCAACATTACCAATCACAGGAATGGAAACTCAACTTTGGCAGTTCCTGCCATTGTAACCCTTTAAGCTCCAATATTCACATACAAATTCTTCTTTCTGACTGATCTCCAAACATTTTCTTATAGTTTCTGTTGGGAGAATTTGTTAAAAGATCATGTGCAGCAATTTCCCTTTGGTAATCATTTTATTAATTCTCATAACCTATCCTCTTGTTTTACTATTGATATTGTGAGGAGAAATTTGAAGTTGGTCACTCCTGGGACTTAAAACCAAAACTGTACAATTTGTACTGGCCAAAAATGATAAAATAACCACACCATAGATGGTCAGGGTGGGTGAGTGCTAAATTTGCATCAAAAATATTTTTCAGTTTCTGGCTGTATAATGTCCTAATCTACCAAATCTACCATCAAGCATTTTTATGTTGTATCATTGTTTAAAATAGGTCTTGTGGCACCCTACAACCACATTATTGACTTGATACATTAACATTATCCCTAGGGAGTGAAAATGGCAGGGAAATGTACCGGTAAATCTCTAAATTTGGTATGTGTTCTAGAAAAATGAAAATCACTAAAAATCTCTACCCAAGCAATAAATGGATGGAAATATTATAAAAATCATCACGTCAAGGTCACAAGGTTTTTTAGTAAACATGGACAACCTTTTTTACACAGAAAAATTTTGCTGGAAAATGACTGAAGAAAAGGATAATATATTATTGTTGGATTATAACACCTATACAAAGTGCTGCAGTTATAGTGACTGTTCCAATGCTCCGATTGGCTAATAAAGCCCTTGATTTCAAATTATCCTTAACATTTAAAATTGTCCTTAAAGCTTTGATCCTCAATGCAATAACCTGTATTTATAACATTCAGTTTCATTATCTAATAAAATCAACCTCTGGCAGAACTTTATTGCTTTAGTCAAACAAGATGTTCCTTTCCACAGATATAACTCTGCAATGTCGCAGCACAATATTTCATTGTTAAATGGCAGTTTGCCAACTTACAAATTCAAATCAAATTTGTTCTAGCAAGTTCCTATGCACCCTTAAGAAAATCATATGATAGTACACTCTCTTTATACAAAACAGACAACAGTGTAGTATAAACATGCCTCAAAGAAGAACTGAAAATGCAATGAAAAGTGGACCAGAAGCAATAATTTCATTTAAATTCACAAATAACATGTAGATAATTTGTTAAAATATTCATGTTATTTTGTAAACATGCATGTTCTTTCAGGCAGAAGTTTTATATTTGCAATTTAGCAGAAATATCAACATTCAGTTGCCTGGTGGAACAGAAAAAAAAATAATAGGTACCACTTATAAAAATTTGTAAAGTCAAAGAAAAATAAAATGAATGTTATTTAAAACCAGTTAACATTTTACCTGAAGAAAAAATTCTAAAGCAGCTTTAATTAGCATGTTTATGTAAAGTTTGGATCACTGGGATGAAAAGTTCAAATTTGCTATACTTTATAAAATTTATCAACCCTTCAAATACACCTGCACTTTGGAAAATATGAACGTTTCCTGTTTCTAAATCAAAACAATGCAACAAAACCCTACATTCTAAATCTTTACTGCAGGCATTTAAACTTTATAGCAATGCTTAAGACACTGGAGAAAAAGCTCCAGCCTTAATATCAGAGAATACAGTGTAACAGGTCTGAAATAAAAACTTTGAAGTTGATCTTTAGAAATTGTTTCATTTTATTGAGGTCCAAGGTATCAATCATTGTCAAAATTCTTGCTTCATAAACAATGGATTTCAGCCAGTGTGTGGCTACTTAATAATCAATCAAATATGACTGATTAATCTTGCATGGCAGAAATAATTATTTTTGCTGACATTTACAAATGCACCTTCAAAGTATCTGATAACAGAGCTTCTATGGTATTTCACTTGAAGGCAGAAAAATGTCCTTGTTATAACAGAGAAACTGTATTTCCAAATTATTCAAATATTTATCTGTGTATTTTGAAATTTATTGACCATACAGGTTAACATGTTTGGAAATTTGTTCATCCATATGGAAATTGAAATGTATGCTGAGTTGAAAATTATTTATTGTGAAGAAAAAAGCGTGATGTCACAATACAGTAATTTCCTACAAAAATTCAAGCACCGAAATTTTTATAAAAGGGAGTTTATCGGGATGTTTTGACTCCACACCCACTCAAAAAAATCCACAACAAGCTGCGAGAATGAATGAAATTCTCAACATGAAAGAAATATAAACTCTGCAGAATAAGCTTATGCAGTAAATCAGCTTGGATTAAACATTGGCGGCAGATAAAAACTTGGAGTCTATCCATGGTGGTACATAATGGGTTTAAAAACGTTTTGCTTCCAAGACGTCAAGAGTTAGAAGTGTTTTTTTAACGCGAAAGATGCAATTTAACACCTGAAAGACTTTGATAACCCGAAGGTCACGCCAAAAATGTGTATAAATTTGTTTGACAGCTGACATAACATTTCAACGAATTCCTAAAAAAGTCTTGATCACCCATAAGTTTAGCTCAAACGAGATATCCTAGTTTGTTCACTTCTGAGCTAGATATAAGCGGTATTTGCACAAGACGTACGCTTATTTAACTTTTGAGGTAATACGCTTGCTGTGAAATTGCACCAAGAGTTATTTTGGGAGCATGACAAAATGATTCGGCTTGGCGCATTTTACTCGAGACAAAGCATCTATTAATCCACTCATGAAACAGATATATAGGTTAAGGTTAATCGTCTACAAAATTCATACAGATGTAGCAATAGTGCAAAGCATTTAATCTCTCATACACATATTTATAACTCCATCGCGTTTATTTTGACTGACAAAGAAACTGTACATTGAACAAAAACTGCAAGGTTGTTGTATATATTGTGTTTGTGAAACGACAAAACACTTTGCGCGCCGGTGGCTTCGCAATTATATCAACACTCCAAATGTCAAGCCAAAAAAGAACGTTCTAGATGTAAACTTTAAATGCGACATACCTTAACACGATTTTCCTCTACTTCGGAAAAGCTTCTGTACAATTTTTCTTCTTCCGTCGTCAGTTCCTCCGTAGCAGCACGGAATCTCTGTCGTGTTGTTTTGAGTCTTTTCCCATCATTGTTTACTAAGCTGTCGTCTTTCTCTAGCAATTCAAGGTTTTCCTGACACGATTCGTAATTCTGAACGCTTCTTTTGTGCGCTTCAATGGCTCGTCTAAGCCCGGGCAAAGTCGCCGTGAATTCGCAAAGTGTTCCCAAAATATGGCTCGTGATATGAACACTCGACTTGTGAGCGACATGGTCGATTTCTTCTACCACTTGTTTCAGCTGTTGAGAGATTTCTAGAAGCGGGGTTTCTTTTAAAACCGTTGAAAAGGATTCTGCCAGCTGGGAACCTGCCCCACAGAAAGACTTTGTGGCATCTAAATAACCAGTTATCAGCTTGTCGATCGCTCCCACATTTGATTCAAGTGTCTCGACGTTCGCCAGTAGTTTCTGATGGTACGTTGGACATTTACTCGTGTCGCCTTTACTCTCCTTCCATTGATGGTAGGACAGATATCTTACGCTGTCCATATTTCACACTAAAAACAGTCTGTGAAAAACAAAACATGGGTAAATACGGGCAAAGCAAAATCGGAACCAGGCAGTTTTTCTGATCCCGACATAAGCATTCGAGTGACTCCCTCACTTCCTTTCAAACATCTTTAAACATCTGAGTTTTTGGTGTGAACACACAAAACATCAGCGGAAGTGACAAAAACGCATGCGTGTTTGCTATTCCCAAAAAGAAAGATGGCGGCCGTTTCTACCGAAGTGAAAGCGTGGTGTATTCAAGAACTGTTGAAAATAACAGACGTAGAAGACGATGTGACGGGCTACATTTTGTCACTGAACACTGCGAGTGAGCTAGAAACTTACTTGCGAAGTTTCCTTGACCCAAAGAATCCCGAACACCGCCAAATTTTAATCGAATTTTCTAATTGTTGTAGCCGGCATGGGAGGAACTTCTGATGTCGATTTTTCATATTCTCAAAAGTGCTCGGGTGAATTTGGTAGCACGGCTCCACCTATCCATCCAGGAAAAGAAACAAAAAAGAAACCCGCCAAATATGTTCCACTTTATGGTGCAGAGGGACAAGCCCGAAGCTCGGTACGCCTGCCGGGAAGGCATCCCTGTGAATGCTTGGGTCAAAAGCACAGCTTGGTCAATAACTGCACAGAATGTGGACGGATCGTTTGCATGCAGGAAGGCTCAGGCCCTTGCTTCTTCTGTGGAGCTTTAGTCTGCACCAAAGAAGAACAAGAAATCTTGGCAAGAAATTCTAAAAAGAGTCAAAAACTCTATCAGAAGCTTCTGACGCAAACTATAGAAGGTGACACAGGGGCAAAAACAGAGCCGTCAGCTGCAGACGAAGGTCTTCAAAAGGCTATTGCTCATAAAAACAGGCTTATAGAGTACGACAAGAGTGGCGTCCGTCGCACCAAAGGTGATTGACGATGAGTGTGACTACTTTGCAAGTGACACTAATAGGTGGCTGTCCAAAAAGGAGAGAGATGCTCTAAGAAAGAAAGAAGATGAGCTCAGAGATAAGCGACATGGCTCACGTAGGCAGATGAAAGTGACGCTTGACTTTGCAGGCCGAAAAGTCATTGACGAGAGTAAACCTGAAGTTGATTACAGTAATAACTCCGATGCAGCTGTGCTTGCTTCAGGTTATTATAGTTCTGATAAAAAGCCCCAACAACAAAGGGTTTCTAATCCTAACTTTCCAAATGTCACCTCCTTGAAATTTGTTTCCTCTACAAAGGGAGCTAATGAGCCGCAAAGTTTCAAGAGTGCAGTGGAGAAACAGCACGGTAAAGAAGTTCTACGCATCCAGGATAAAGAGTTCCAAGAGATGAGTGATACGGGTGCATGCCTTAGCATGCACCAGCCTTGGGCTTCACTGCTTGTACAGGGAATCAAGAAAGTTGAAGGCCGTACATGGTACACACCCCACCGTGGGCGCTTGTGGATTGCTGCAGCTGCAAAACAGCCAACTGAGCAGGAGATTGCAGCTGTTGAAGGCATGTATAGGGCTCTGTACGGGAATGAAAATATTGCATTTCCCAAACAGTACCCTGTGTCCTGTCTGCTTGGATGTGTAGACCTTGTTGACTGTCTTGCTCAAGAAGATTACAAAGAAGAGTTCCCAGAAGGGGAGTCAGAATCTCCATATGTGTTTGTCTGTGAGAATCCACAGCAGTTGACGGTGAAATTTCCAGTGAAAGGACAACATAAAATATGGAAACTTGAGTCTTGCAATCCACAAGGCTGCCAAAGGAGGGCTCAGGAAAGCTGCGTAAAGGAACCTCTTAAAGTGAACATACTGGTATTCTTTATCATTTGCCGCATGGTCATATCATGGTCTAAGTCTTCCTCCGACTCTCTGAAAATAATGAGCAAATAAAAATCTTTTTCCTAAAGGAGGCCAAATTGAAATTACCGGGTAGTAATATTGCAAGGATCAAAAATTAACAAATGTATTTTGTTATCAGGGAATCTGACTTGACTCTTTGGGTGGGAATGGATATTTCATAGAATGGTATGATAAATTTAAAAAAAACTGAAATTCAATTTATTTAGAGAGGAATTTCAGTGAATGATCAGTTACCTGTGTCAATACTTCTACATCAGTGAAAACCTTTCAAAAATGTTAATTTCTAATCTATAAAACGCAAGCACATCTTGTAATATTATTTTGGTGTTAAGAGAATTTAATGAAGAACTGGAAGATTATATTAGTGAGTAAATCAGTTCAGATTTAAGTATCACTGTTCGAACAGTTGCGATTTCACGTGTGTTTGATTTCTTTTGGTGATTGTTCATGTGGTCTGTTCACTGTGGTCCAGCATTTTTGGGGATTTCAGTGATGATCAGTCCGTGTCATCTTTCTGTGAACCTTTCAAAATGTTAATTTCTATCTATAAACGCAAGCACATCTTGTAATATTATTTTGGTGTTAAGAGAATTTAATGAAGAACTGGAAGATTATATTAGTAAGTAAATCAGTTCAGATTTAAAGTATCAACTGGTTCGAAACAGTTGCGAATTATTATACACGTGTTAGAATTTGGTTATTCTTTATTGGTTGAATTATGAAATAAATCAAAAAAATTAATGTGGTAACATGTTCAACTGTAGAGTCCAGCATTTTGGGCTCACCTCCTGTTAACCAAATGCATCATTCCCGTTGCCAAAGTCCTGCACAAATGGCAATGCAAGTGGACGCAAGCTTTCAACTTGCGTCTTCGTTTGGCCAGGACTTGCGTGCACTTGCGAGTCCGTTTGGCAAGCCAGCTGAGCACAAATCTGTACGCAAGTTCAACTTGCGATTACTTGCGTTCACACGCGTTGCCGTTTGGTCAGGACTTAAGATTTACAGACAAAATTTCGCCAATGGCAAAATTGAAGAGAAAAAGAATCACTCTGAATCGTAATGGACGACTTAAAATTGAAATTTTAGTTAAAGTTGGATTAGCTTCTTTTTTTTTTCATTGAACACCTGAAGATCTTTAAGCCTGGTTTTCACTAGCGATGCAAGCACAAGCGCAAGGATAACAGCTCTAATTTCACCGTAAAAACGGCTTCGAATCAAACAAAATCACAAGCGCATTGCATTTTAAGGCTTGTGCTTGCGCTTGCCACAAGCACAAGTACAAGAACCATTATTTTTCCTTTTCGCGTGATTGGGCTTGTGCTTGCGCTTGTGCTTGCGTCGCTAGTGAAAACCAGGCTTTACTTGCGTAACAGTCGCTTTATTTTTGTGAGCGTGAGAGGCGCTTGAAAGAGCGGGCACGCCACGGAGAAAAACTGAACAAAAGAAGAAAAGTCCGTTTTTAACGACTAGTGTCAATAGGACACAAACGCCTGTGTCTTCTGCAATTTTTTGTTGCGTTCGCGTTGCAGCCAGCTGCAATTTCAGCACGATTTGAGCGCGATATCGCTAGAATGCCTATGATAAAATAAACAGAGGTTTTGTTTTGGAGCATATAAACCAAAGTCTTAGTCTTATGAATCAAAGTGGAATTGTTTACGTCTTAAGTCCGAAACCTCGGGCCTCACAATGAAAGAACGACTGAATCACCCTGAAAAACACGCCTGTTTTGGAGTTGCAACCCTATGGTGGATTTCCACACGCGTAATTTTTTACGGTGAAAAAAATTAGAGACAATGTATGAATGGCCTGCGTAAACGTGTACGCAAGCCGTAACTCTAATATTTTACGCACGAAAAGCATAAATATCGAATAAAAATCACACCAAAAATTGCCTGTGTAAATTGGGCTAGAGGAAAGACAGAGATACTTTTTCGATCAAATTAACGCAGACTGTTCTGTTCTCGCCCACGGACAGAGTTATATTCGCCGGGGGAATGACTTGACCGTCTAGAGGGCTTTAGTAATTGAGCGGAGAAGCGACAAACGGTGAAGTAAAGCGGTGAAGTCATAATACCCAACTCTGTAAAGAGAAACGAACATCGCTGGCACGCAAGGTACAATGTAATAGCGAAACTGAATGCGTTAGTGGCCCGCCCATCACGTCCACCAGTTTTATAAAGCCTGGTTTTCACTAGCGACGCAAGCACAAGCACAAGCACAAATTTTGATCCTTGTGCATGTGCTCGCCGCAAGCACAAGTGCGCTTGTGCTTTTTTGTCGAAGCCGTATTCACGGTGAAATAAGAGTTGTTATCTTTGAGCTTGTGCTTGTGCTTGCGTCGCTAGTGAAAACCAGGCTAACACCTTTATTACAAGTGAAACATCTACAATTACAGCTTCTGTGTTTTGAGCTTTTATTTCCTCTGCTGCATCCCGTTCAAATTTTTACAGCAATAATAAATATACAAGGAAAACGTTTAGAGCGTTCTGAATTGATACAGACTGACTGATCTGTGTGCTGTAAACATGATGGTGCTTGCAAGTGTAGGCAAGAATTTTCCCTTAAAGCACTCTGGCCGGAGAGGAAGACAAAATAAATAGACTAGTAATATCCCTGATCTCTATAAAACTGTATAATTGAAATGTCAAATTTTCTTGACTCAACCTTGTTTACGATTTACCAAAAAACATCGGAAATTCAGGGTAAGTTGTATTTTGTTTGTTTCACACCAATAATTAAGAATAACGGAATTCCTTGTAAAGTACTCTTTGCAAATTCCATTTTAGATGTGAAAACGGACAATCTATGCGCCATTAACTTATTTCTAGCAGTAACAGGCCTTCTTTCAGCCAATTTCCGTTTGTAAGAGTTCGGAGTTCGTAGATCCTACGCTTAATCCTCGATCTTTTATCCGGTTTCCTTTCGTAACTCGGTAAACAACCAAACAAGACCCATTGTAACTGTGACACACGAAAACGAGACTCGAGTGACGTCACACATTATCGAGAATTTGAGCGATTTGAAGGGCGTTGATTGTTACTTCACGTTGCCTGTAGTAACGTTAATGCCAAAACCTTCAAATTGTTCAAACTCGCAATTCTTGAGTGGAGAGTTGCCTAAAACAGTCGCTACCTGTTTACCAGACTGTATTCAACGCAAAACTACCTCACGGTTCGTCGTTTGTGTTTAGGGACCTATTTAAACTTTGAACTTTATTATTTGTTTTTCATATATTGTTATAGTTTTCTAGTCTTCTGACAAAAACTATTCACGACCTAAATAAGAGACGCATTCAACTTACAGATTAGAATTTATACTATTTACAATTTCCCTTATCAATTTTGTACATCTTAAAATATTTACTAGATAAAGTATCTCATACAGTATTTCTTTTTAAAAACTAATTTGTTTCCTAAAGCTTCAGACGGTTAATATCCTCACTTCTGAAATCGACCCTATGAAAAAAGGAAACAAAAAAGTAAGATAATACAAATTAACACTAAAAACACTGAGCAAAAAAAAAAAGCAGCTTTTCATAGATCAAATAAACTGTTACAGCCGAGCTTCCACGTTTATTTAATATTTAAACCTCTGTATTCAACCACATGTTGTGCTAGTTTGTTAAGTGAGCTCCAAGGTGGCCGTTGAAGAAAAGAGTCAACTCTCAACACTGTTCAATATACTGAGCGATTTTCAACTAAGTGTCGTAACACCAAAACCAAAGTAATCGCTCAGGCCAATCACAAAAGACACAGGCCATCAAGTGAACCAATCAAAACTCGAAGTATAAATACATGTAGCTGGCACGAAGCGCGGGAAAACGTGGGCGAGCGCGTCATGATTGGTTTTGGTGTTGCTTCTGATTGGATGTGAGAAAGTGGCGAGAGATTTTTTAAACCAATCACTAATCACTATGACAGTAGTAATGCAAAACCAAAGCAAACGTGAATTTCTTTTGACACTCAAGTGAAAACTGCTCTACTGTTAATTGCACTAGCATCAACATCAACTGTTTGGAGGGATACTGTCTCGATGTATCACCAAATGTTTGAATATTAAAATTAAGAAAAAGAAGTATGGCAAACCGTGAAGAGGGTTGTGCTTTACAAGAGAGAATAAACTATTACACAATGCTATACCTCAATGACAACACTTGTCTGACTTCAGTTGGAGTAAGTCTCCATGTCATTGGTCCAGAGTTAGCACCCCAGTAATCCATGATCTCACCAACCTGTTAAACACGAAGAAAATTAATGATCTATTATCGGGAAAAAACACTTCGTTAAGTAGGAAAGGCGCTAAGATGAATTTCACAGAAAGAGAGTTGTTGTTCAAAATATTATTGGTTATTCAGCTTAGTTGAAACTGTCAAAAAAATGTCTGACTGTAATGGGTACCTTTTCCAAATTAAGAACAGTGGCGATCTGCGTAAGTCTTGCGAACTTGTCTCGTATTGTCCATTGAGTGACAGCTGTCAGGTAGCCAACCAATGAGCGTAGTTCCTTGTCGAACTGAAGGCCACCCAGCTGAATATGAAGTCGAAAAACCAAACAAAGCAAATCAGGAATAAGATTGCCGTAAGCATCTTTGTTCACGAATATTGTATGCGATACGTAAGGGATGCCCCCCCCCCCCCCCCCACTATGAAGATAGTTGGACAACCGCCCCACCTCCCATACCCTGAGTAGCATTCTGTCGCATTTCTCCATTACCGTGACAGTCAAAATGGTGGATCCACGAATGACGTACATGCATTTTTCACGCGAGTGGTTTGGTTTGGCGACCGAGCTGAGAGCGCTAGCGCGATGCCAAGAGGATGGAAGAATGGAAACCAGAGTACTTGTACGTGAGAATCGTGCCAGCTGCAGGTTGCGATTGCGGATTATGGCACAGCCATTGAACGCATTCCTTCCATATTATTGTCTTAGCTGCAAATTACTCTCCTTTAGTCATTATACAAGAGTTTAAGGTACTGACGGAGGCTGAATTTCAGGCTAGCTGAACAGCAACTACTTACCCTGTTAAAAGATGCTTTCATGACTGAGGTCTCCAGCTGAGTCGTTATCTCCGTGGCGGCCATACTTACTAAAGAGTCGTAGTTAGTAGGTGTCAATGGCCCCTGTAAGATGATGAAAAAAAAAAGGTTTTGCAAGATTTTCCTACTAAAGTTTAAATGCTACTGTGTAAAAAGGAAAAGGAAGAGATCGGAAACGATCGATTTCAGCTTCATTACAAATAAACTCATCTGAAATTCACACCTTAAACGATGTAAGCATCGAGTCCAAACTGGTGATGAAATTCTGAACAAACGGATCGTTGACTTCGTAAAAGGCAAATTCTTCCTACGTGAGAAAAAAAGGAAAAAATTAAAAACCATAACCCGTTCATTCAAGGGAACCTTCAAGGAAAATCGCAAAAAGTTCGAGATATCTAGCCTGCGAACAGGCTTTCCGGAGATTTCCGAAGAGCGCTTGCTGCGAACAGGCTCCCGACACGAGATATCGGGAGTTCGAGTTATCATAGTTACTAACTATGGAGTTATCGAGGGTAAAATAAGTAAGAAAATGACCTGGAGGGGAATCGGAGAAGGTTCGAGTTAGGAGGAGGTTCGAGTTATTGAGGGTTCGAGTTAGCCAGGATTTAAAAGGTGGGAGTCCAAAATTTTTAATAGGGCTGACTTTGTCCCCATAGGAGGGCCTGAGGAGCATGCAAGGTGTTTTTGTGCAGTTATGAGTGCAAAGGTATCTGAAATTGCCAAAAAAAAACTCTTTATACAGTTTTTCATATTAATTTACTCTGAAAAGTGGCCGTCCATATGACTCCTGGACTCCCACCTGGCTAAAAGCCTGATTGAGATTCAACTGTATACCTCAGATATGTTGTGACTTGTTGAGTTGAATCCATCAATAAGAGGTTTTAATCTTGGTATCACAGCAGTTGAACACAGTTGATAAATTCCACCCTAAAAATAATACAGAGGTATACGATACTTAAAATACAGTGAACTAAATGCTCAAAAGTAAAGGCAATTTTTAAAAGTATGGAAACTTGCATACTTGAAGTAAGTCCTTGAAGATGTTTGATGTGCTCATCAGGTCGGCAAGACAACTCTAAGCAGAGAAAAATATTCAAAAGTAGGACATTCAGGTTAAAAATTAAATCAAAACAATATTACGCTAAAAAAATAAAATTATTTAAACTGAATTTGAGTCTACAATATCAAATATTAATTAATCTCTAACTCAAACGAAATTTATCAGCACCTGTATAGTATGTCTGGGGGCTCGTAAACTCAATTTTTTCACTTTAAACATGTTTTTAAACTGAGGCAAATACATTCAAACCTCCATTAACGGCAATTCATTGATCAAATGGTTACAGAAAGTGCTTGCCATCCAAATCATACTAATGCTCCATTCACACTATTAATGTATTTTTATTGCAGTTGCGTTTTTGTCGATGTGTTTTCGCCTATCGTCCGCACTGATAAGATCGAAAAACGTAGCGTTTTCGAAAGCCTCCGTTTTCGCCATCCACACTGAAACAATAGAGCTCAATCTATACTTTAAACAACGTTTTCAAATTGATGCGTTTTCGATGAAAACGATGAGCGTTTACGATCGTTGTAGCGTGGACGATTGACGAAAACGCATCAACGAAAACACATAAGTATGGACGGGGCCTAAGTCATGAAACAGCGTAACTATCATTGTCACGAAAATGGTATCGACCGTTTATGAAAGGAAAACAGGCGTCGCTGGTATCCATTTATACCCCTGGGTCTGTAGTGGACGAATAGACCTGATCCAAAACTCAGGTATCGGTATTTACGGCCCAACACCTCCGAGAGTTGCGCTCAAGTTCCAAAACAATGTCATCTAGTGATTTCGCAGCTTATTTTTCCAAATTTTACTAATGTGCAACTCGTATAGGGATTTCTAATTTTCGCGATGAAGTTGTCCGGTGAAAATGACCCCTAAATGTGTCCTTGACTGCCTTGAAAGTGTTTGTGATCAAGCAAGTAATGTGAGGCTGAAAACAAAAAATGTAATTATGCAAGACCAACTGCGTGTGGTGTGGGAAATCTAATTAGTGGTTAACGTCATCAGTATGGAATTTCTGGCCGTGAATCGCAGACGTCTCTCTTCGTGTTTCGCTCTTCGTTGCGGGACGCGAATGAGAGGCGGCTGTATTCGCAGGCTAAAAACTCAGGGGTACAGCTTCAAATTTAGAAAAGACTCTTCCCGCTAATCGAAGGCTAGTTCTAGTGTAGTTCATGAATACAAATACTGTCTTAAGAAAGTCACCTCCAGCTTAAGTTTGGCAGGTTCTCCAAATGTAAGGTTCCTTTCACATTCAATCTGAGAAGAAATTTGACAGAAAAGTTATGCACAAGTGATAGCAGTACAGCAGGAGCCCCGGGAAGTAAAGTCTAAACAAGGCAAGTGGATAATCATTGTTATGGAAGATGAGTAGGGTTGCCAGTCACTACAGGTAAGCTCTCTTCCCCAACGTTTTGCCAAGTTGCCCCAGTAACTCGCCGATACTCAATTGTAGACTTGGACAGACACAGGCACTCTGAGAAAAAGGTTGCCCAAGAACAGAACCCTAGGGATTTGAAAAACCGGGGGGGGGGGGGGGGGGGGGGGGGGGGGGGGGGGGGGGGGGGATCCATCGCCGGGACTGCCGAGCTAGAAAGAAACAAGCCATGACAAGCTCCAACCTGCACCTATCATGATCCAGTGCCCTGCACACCAACCATTCGGCCACTGTGACCCAGATTCACTCGGGAGTAAATCCCTTTTCCTTGAGAAACAATTGCAAAAACAAACAAAAGAACGGAAAACATATCATTGGAAGGTCAGATAAAGTGAAAATTGATACACAATTTTTCCATATTCACTTAGGTAAATCAGTTGTAGTTAGAAAACCATTTTGCCGAGAGAATAGCTTTTCAGGAATCCATGCTAACAATAATAATAACACAAAACAACAACTTACCTCAAGATCTTTCTTCAGTTTCTGAATGTTATTACTACTAACTTCAAGATTGTTGAGTGTCACCTGGAATAAGCCAACACAAAAGTGAACAATGTTACAATGTATCTTTAAACTGAGTATTGAATACAGGCTTGATTCAAGAGCTCTTGTGGTGTCACACTTACAAGGAAAGCCTTCCTGGCCACTGCATTCTCAGCAGTTGTTGAATAACCCACTTGTATCTTCCCTTGTAACATTCCAGACAAGTCAAGGCTGGTGGAAAGAAAGAATTAAATTAAAAACAACCCAAAAAAAAAACGCTGCTGGGTTAAACAATAAAAGCTGACAGTAACTACAGTACTGGCTTACTACTAAGGACTAGAAGTGAATGAACAACTAACTGAGTGAAGCTAGGGGAACAGGGGTGGTGCAGCAGTGAGAGTGCATGCCTCCCACCAGTGTGGCCCAGGTTCGATTGGCTCAGTGCCACATGTGGGTTGAGTTTGTTGTTGGTTGTCTTCCTTGCTCTGAGGGTTTTTCTCTGGGTTCTCCAGTTTTCCTCCCCCCCCCCCACAAAAACCAACACTCTAAATTCCAAATCGATCTTCCATGCACATACATGTCCTAACAAGTTTCTGAGAACTCTTCTGTGTTATGTGGGCAAATAAATTACATTTACTTTTTTTAAAAAAATTACATCAGCAAAAGCATGAGCATTTTGTGTTTCAATGTTGCAACTGTCAAATAACTTACCTGCCAGATGGAAAACCAGCTTTTAACCTCGAGGTTAGCACATCACGGTAATCAGACGACAGAAGAGCACTACAAGGATGAACAGTGACCAATAGACATTTAGTTAGGAGAAATATGCATTCTTCTAAAAGAAAAATCACTGCACAACCTTGTTCCCAGGGTCCTCTTCTTCCCATCCCTACTGCAGGTTAGGAATGGTGTTGATCATTTTGGTCTTCAAAGAGACATTCAGATCCAAACACAATTTTTTAACAAGGATAATTTATTAATTGGCATTATTACCAAGCATGATTAAGCATTGCACATGTTCCATCCACACTAGAACTGGATAGGGCACGTCTAATAAAGAAAGAGAAAGAACATTTACTATGGTAATATCAATTTTTCTGCTTTTCAAAGTAAAGATGATTTGTCAGGTGAAACTGAGCAATCTCAATTACAATGAGCTTCGTGGTTGGAACACTATTAAGAGATGATATTCTATCTGAAAATTCAACAACAAGTGCTAAGCCATGTTCCACCCCAAATTTTCAAAGTTTGACTGGAATTTTTATCTCTCTGGACATCATTGTTTTATTGCCTTACCTGACAGCCTTTTGTACAATAAAGAAAACATCATCTACCATGCTGGACGTGACAGCCTCATCATCACCACCTTCTGTAACATCCATCTTCACAGCCTGACAACAAAAAATGCAAAACAAAGATATTTGTACCGTGAAGTCTTTCATTTTGATCTACCCTATTTATTTAAACAAATGAGGGGCTGGAATGACCACAAATTTTGTGGAGAGGCTTAAAACAACACAAGAGTTTCTCTCTTTACTTCTACTGTAGCCTGCATTGCAGGCGTATTTTAGCAAGCAGGCACATTTCGATCAGGCAAGCACCATCTTGGATTTGAACTCGGGAGAGGCTTGGGGAGAGATTAAAAAGACATCCCAGGGAGTAGGAATGAGGCTGAATGAAGACTGAGGGGGGAGGGGGAGGGGGAGGGGAAGAAACCCACCCTCTCCCCCACATTTTCTTGCTTCCAACTCTCGCTCTCCTCATCCAACATAGTGGTGAATGTACTCATTCATGAGCTAAAAACGAACGAGGAAAACGAGAGCCTGCATTGCAGGCTACTTTAACTGTAGTTCCTCTATTTACCTTCATGACAGTTTCCCTCATAAAGTACTCTTCCATGTAAATGTAGTTTCCAATTAGCTCCTGGTAAATAAAAATATAATAATTTGCATGAATCATCAGTTAAGGGCCAGTAGTATGGTGACACACTTGTATGTCCATTCAACAGAGTATTATTTTGATATTATCAAAACTGGACTATTTAGTACTAATATCATAAGCCAAGGTATCATCACATCTAAAACACGATACAATGGTTTAATCATTTAATGACAACTTAAATTTTTTCAATGCCTTTGATGGTTTTTTTTTGCATACCAACTTCAGAATGGAAATGATTTTAAGATACCGCAATATTTCAGACTGTAAGACACAGAAAACACTCTATAAGATATATTATGGGTCCATACTTGTTATCAAGTCTTTCAAGAGGAAATAAGAACAGTACAAGCCTATTAAATGCCTTCATCTCAACCAACAGAAGAAGAGACATAGAATTTTTACTTGAGGATCACTGCAAGAACTGTCACCTATGTTTATCTTGACCTGATTTCTAGAAGAATTCCAAAAAATTTCAAATTGTATTTAATCTAGTATTGTAATTTATAATTTGTAGGATACATTTTTAGAATGCTTGTACAATTTCTACATTTTACTTATTTATTTTCACGTTTATATTTCCTTTATGTTGTGTCCCCAATTAGCAGTAATGCTTAACACCCCCAGACACTTTAATAAAAGGTTTTGTTGTTGTTGCCATTGCTGTTGTTGTTTTATCAAGTATTACCGGTAATGCTCCAAGAAACAAAAGCAAACAAGAAGTGTTGTACCTATGGCATAATGTTTCCTCTACGAGGAAATAACATTACCTGCATTCTTCTGTTAAGTTCACAGTTGGATACAACTTTGTCTTGAATTCCTAATATTTCTTGCAAGAGATAGTGACATATGTTATTTTTATGTTCTGTGGCTATATATATGCAGCTGGGGATCTTGCAACCAATCTTTAACCAACACTATGGGTATTCCCACTATACCCAGGGAGGGGGGGGGGGGGCTGACTAGTGACTCCAAGTAGAGGGTCACACTAGACTCTTTTGTTAGGAAGTCTTTATTTTGTCAGAAAAACTAAGCCCCCCGCCCTCCCTGGCTCTGCCATCCCTACGCGATTGTCGAACACATTTACCTGTGGCCCATGCCATAACCTTAGTTAGATATGCAAGATAGAAATTTAGCATTCCTCTCCATATGACTGCATCAAAAAGAAATATTTGTCCCAGGATCTCAATATGCTGTAATCACTAACTTACAGCTATGATAAAGATGAAATCAATTATCAAATCACAGCAGATTTTACAGTTTTAATTTTTTTTTGTCCCGCTTGACAAGATTAAAATGCATTTTTCAAAGGCAGATTTAGGGTTGTAACATTTCTTTTACAGCCCTCTGTTTTCGAATTTTCAGAATCTGTCCTTGTCTTTTAAACTATATGCACATCCCCCCCCCGTGTACTTCAAAGAACAAGAAGCAGTAATTTTTTAACAGATAGTTTAATGGCATAATGTAGATTATTTAATAAATGTTAACAAAGGTTTAAAAAAACTTGATGAGTACCTGCAGTCTTTTCCTCTTCTGGTACATTTTCCATGTCATCCTAAACATAAAATATAAGAGGATATCATGTACAATAAAATGTAACACACCCTACACCTTAGATTACAGATTGCATGAGGTGCAAAAGCTGTTCACTTAGAATAATTGCAGGGTGCCCAGCTTTTAAAAGGTTTCAAGATGGCAAAGTTATACAAGTCGCCCAAAGGCAAAAGTAAGTCACCTGTGGCACCTCGGCACTGCTAGAGGCACAGCTCTGAGGTGTTATAACAAATAAATTACAGCAGTTGCAAATAAGGTCGTAACGAATTATCTATCACTTCATTTCAAAGACTTATGGCTGATTGAGGTTCAGCAAAATCCAATTAGCCATTGAAACTATTAATAATAATTTAGAAGTCTAAATTGTCATGAATAACGCCTCAGTCTGTGTTTGCTTGAAATGCAATAGAAATGATGTGAAGGGTACAGAAAGATTTTAAGAGTGTGAAAATTCTTACAGCAATCCTTTTTTCCAGGAACCGCAGATACATCTCTGCCCTTGCATTCATAACAACAACTTCTCTCAATACTACATCTAGCTCTATTGGGTCATATCTGAAAAAAAACAACAACAACAAAGTAAAATAACTGATGAAGGCTTTTGAGCACTTCGCCGAAACATCATAAATTCAAAGTAACATCCCAAAAATAGACAGCATCAGAGCATTAACATGAAAGAACCATGCCATAGTTCCAATTTATTCATTCATTCTGCTACATTGACAAGGAACATAGGCATGTAAGGGCTTAGCTGTAGCCCCTTTGATGTATTCTGGGTGGGCTAGTCTGCTTACGTTCTGTAAACTTGGGGGACATGCAGCTAAATTTTCAACGAGGTGCAGATACCCCATATAATCTCAAAACCAACATTAATGAAATGTTTTACTCTATTTTGTTTTATTTTATTTTCACACTGACTAGTGGTCTTATTGTAACTGAAACTGAGATGGATTCAGGTCATTTTGAAACATGTTTTTCATATTCAAAAGGTTCCCAAGTGATTGTATGTTAAACGGGATGAATATTTAGACCATGAATGAAAAGCCAGTTAGTATAATTATTATAATGATGACCTATAATGTCTTATTATAAGTTTGTTAACTTACCTTTCAAGATTAGCAGTAGATCCTTTAAATGTTTGACTGCCCTGCACTGACTTAAACTGTAGAATGAAAATTAGCAAAGTCAGCCACAACAACAAACCATGATGCAAATGTACCTGCAAAAATAGGAATTATTTGACTGTCCAATCTTCGAGTCAGTGTCAGTTTTAAACATGATTTTCTGGTAAAAAGGCTAAAAAATAAACCACAATGTAATTTAAAGGGACATGGTCAGCATTCTTACCGTGCTGACCTGGACACTAGTTTTCATGTTTTGAAAATTGTCCATGATGGAATTTTTTTTTAAACGAACCTTCGCAAATTTGCTGCAATCTTCTCAGTGTTTCACTAAATAAGAAAACTTAGAGAAAAAAAATACACTGAGAAGGTTGAAGCAGATTTCGGAAGGTTCTCTACGCGTATTTTTGATTTCGGGTTGACGTGGACTTTTTTCAAAACATGACGCTGACCATGTCCCTTTAAGGAAAGATGACCAAGAAACCTCTTCAATTTAATGTCTGTACCTTTTCTTTGAACTGTCTCTTTCTGAGAAACTGGTCCACTACTTGATTCGCTTGCTTGTCACACTCAGCCTGAAAATACAAATTTTACATGATGTATTATAAAAGGATAATTTAACCAAAAAACTTAAAGAAAGTGCTGTCAAGTAGTTCAGACCTATGATCATAAACCGGGTTTATTTTCAATTTTAGTCTAAGGTGACCATTGAAAATCTTTTCAGTTTGTATTGCAATAAAAGCTCATTTGGAGTGACAGTTTTATCAAACAAAGGCAACCATGAACTGGTAAGCAAAAATAATAATTAAAAAAACAGTTTCCAACAAATAATCACATACCTGCATGGCTTGGAGTAGAATGAACATTTTACCTGGACCTATTGGTAGAGGTAATTCAGATAAGTACAAAAGATACAAAAATCTCCATAAGTAATCTCAATATGTAATGATAGGAAAACATGTGCAAATGCCACATTTCACTCATTTGACACCAAAACCTTAATATACACCAAACTCACCATAGTAGGTTTCTACAAATGGCTGATGTTCTTCCACCATACGTGCAATGTATTCAAACAGCAAGGTGAGTGTGTTGGCAAACACAACATTAGCAAGACGATCTGGAGTCAAGGAACATAAACATTTCTTTAGCCCAAGTCAAAAAAATCTCTCTTTGTGCACTTAATTCATCCCCCACTAAGACATTGTATTTATACAGTGCCTCTCTTTTTCTAGGTTCAACCACACCACACCACCACACCCAGATAGGTCTCCTTTAGGGATTTAATTCAATTTCATCATGCCTAGCTAGTATGTTCATGTTGTAGATAGGGCAGGCCAAATGGGTGTTCCATTGCCTTGGGGTGTGATTGCAGTTGCAGCATAGTTAATAGAGGGAAATGGTTAGGAATCCCGACAAAGTTCTTTGTTGTATGTTTTTGTTCACTATTTTGGGGGTTGACCCTGCACAAGCCCTAAGCAGTTGACAGGTTATTTAATGAAATGATCGCAGAGACATTGTCGATCTTTTAGAGATCCAACACTGTTAGATCTACCACAAGTTAATACCAAATGTGGACAGACCTCGTTTAGGTTTTCGGCTGCGAGTGCCTGGAACAAACTGCCAAGAGAGATTCGCGAGCTCGCAACACTTACACAATTTAAAGGCAAAACATACCAGTCATCTCATGAACATGGACAGTGCAAATCACACATGTACAATTTAAATTTTAATTTTTTGTATATGTTGTGGTTTAATTTTTTCTTTGGTTTAAAATTTTTCAAACCAGTTTGATTTTTATTTCCCTTTGTTTCAGATTATGTAAATCAACATAAGACAATGAAAAATCAAAATCAAACTGGTTTGAAAAATTTTAAACCAAAGAAAAAATTAAACCACAACATATATATATTCACAGTTTTTTAGATTTGTAATTTTAAATTTTATGCTAGTGATTTTTTATGCTTTTAAATTTTATGCTTTGTAAATTTTATGTTTTTATACTGGTCACCGATTGATACCAGTCAATCTCCTTGATTGACTGACCGGTTTTCTAGGATAAATAAAGTTATTATTTATTATTATTATTAAAGCCTGACAAAATACAATAGGTGGTTACGTGTGTTCATGTAACTATCCAATAAAAACATTACAATTACGTAATTCATGCATAGTGTATGAGCACAAAACAAAAGATGTGCAGGGTCGTGGACCTTCCAACATAAATCTTGGCCTCTTTGTTTGCTCCTTTGATGTTTGCCGGGCTTCCTAACCATTTCCCTATATTAACTATGGTTGCAGTAACCTCCACTTGAAACATAGGTGTTAATTTGCCATCTAATCTCATCATAGTTTAACTATGATGAAATTGGATGGGATCTCAAACTTGTGATGACAGACACTGTGAGAGTGTCTTGCCCAAGAACACAACACAAGGGACTAGGCAGTACATGGAGTGGGACCTCCATTACTATGCTTATCGGTCCAGTATGGAAGGAGGGAAGTTTCATGCCCATGTTTTACTGTGAAAACCCTGCTGTTGTCAGGGGCCATTGACGTCAGCAGTCCCGTTCACGGCACGCAAAGTTGAATCACTGAAAAGTGCAACAGACTGCTAACGTCAACAGCAAAAGATGTTTCCAATGGAAACTAGCTCTATCACCCCTGACAACAGCAGAGTTTTGCATACTCAACTGATAAGAATAGTAGCAAAACAAATATTCATCAATAATATATAGTATTTTAATTTTTGAAAATCAATGAGCAATATTCTCACCCGATTCCTTGGTAGCAACAGCATTGTCCAGATTCTTTTGGCATTGAGCAGCAATCTACATCAACAACACACAATAAAATACCTATTCTGATATTGAAAAAGGAGAAGCCACGAGCCAAGCGGCCCACACTGCCGGAGCTTTTCCCGGTATCCGTAGCATTAAGCGGCTAGGAATATTTCTACTCCCCCCTGAATGGGATGCTAGTCCATTGCAGGGTTCCCCCCCCCAGCATTATGTCGCCGGTACCCATTTATACACCTGGTGGAGAGAGGCACTATGAGAGTAAAGTGTCTTGCCCAAGAACACAACACAAGTGACCCCGGCAGGGGCTCGAACTTGGACTGCTCGATCCAGAGTCCAGCGCACTAACCATTAGGCCACCGCGCATCCCATTATTCTGATATTCATTGCACAGACCAAATTAAAATCTTAGGTGATTGATCAAATTAATGTGGCATAAACATAATACATTGTACACGACATAATAATTTTCATAACTTAACAACTTCCAGATATTATAAAGAGGGAGGGAGTTAATATAAAGAGGCACCTTCCAACTCCCCTCTTCACCTTCCTTAAAGGAGCTACGTCATGGACAATACGTCTTGAAAAAATTGGCAAGAAATATATTTGCTCAAGTTTGTCGTTCGTAATCTGTCCTAATCTTCATCACTGGAAACCACCCTTGGTTATTTTCACATTTTTATTACTCCTTTGTTTTGTTTTTTCTATGTTAGAAATATTATTAATTTTTGAGGTTTTCTTCAATTTTACAGTAAACAGAAAAATAACTTAAAATATACTAATAACTAAATAGTATTACATGGTTAAGACACCATGACAGCTATGGTTTTAAGTATGCCTCAATTGTGATCTAACAAACCTGAGAGCACAAGTATCTTGCATACTTTTCCAGCCCAACTTGATGCTGACCAAGTAATGGAAAAATCTTAAAAAACCTAAAAAAAAAAACATACCCAATTTGAACTGTAAGTTAAAATAATTAAGTCCAGGAACCCTCCTTCAATCTAAAAACAGATTTTAACCACTTAACGTTCTGCAACATAGAAAATGGTTTGTAACGGTACTAATTAAAACAAAACAAAAAATACACTTCACATGTATTCTGCACCTTTCAACAGAGTTCCTGTCACCATTCTGTATGGCAGCCTCAAACTTGTCGTGAACTATTCTTTTTAATTTTGTTTCTGCCTCATGGAGTAACACAAAGGCTCCTGCTATATCAGAACCTACAAAAAAGTACAATTGTTTTGTTAAACTCTTCCCAACTAGATGAGCTCTCGGATTCACCGCGGTCAAACGTCTCAGGCAGCTTTTCTTTCTATTTCGGCCTTTTTTTTGTTCATATTGAAGTGTTAGTATGAGCAAGGATAGATAAAATAGTTGCTGAATGTAAGCATAATCCCATTTCCTCAGGTAAACAAGTGTTTTTACTTTTTAAATGTTTCGCATCCGAACCAAAGTGCTTTGACAAATGGCACCGACAAGTCCGCATATCGCTATTTTCAACACGTAGAACTTTTTTAGTAAAGCTCCAAAAAACTTAGTAAACCCTCAGGATACCGGTAATGTATCCAACTTTGAACTGTGAAAATTAAAACCTTATCTTTGCAGTACTTTTCTTATTTTTTGCATATTTCTGTCGTTTGACCGTGGTCGAGCTCTAGGAACATATCTTAAAGTGGGAGGGTCCACACAAGATTCAAGCCAAGGATGGAAGCAACCCTGTTAGTGACAACCACTGGGTATGTGTGGGGTCAGACTGCATTCTTCAGACCACTCACATTAATAATTCACCTGGCCCTACTTTAGCTGGCAGGGCCTTACATAGCAAAAGAGGGGGTGGGGGAGGAATTTTTACCTTCTTTTGAATCCCCTGTTATCTCCTTGAGAACCTGTTCATCTAGGTTGAGGTACCTGTGAACATGCGCTGCAGCCTACAATAAGAAAGAAATTACAACAAAAAGGGAAACTAATTCAAGAAAGAATTTTACATAAAGGATACTTATCAACAAATACAAAGTCATGTGTACATTGCATTTATTACAGCACAATCTTGATCAAGAATTCCATCGGCGGATAGTTGTTGAGATGCACACATTTTTTGCAGATCATAAAATTAATTAAAGATACCAGTAAAGTTCTGCAAAAATTAGAATTTGCAAATTTTTTTTTCTGATAAGTTTTCCAGGAACAGCCTGTTTTCAACTAGTATCCGCTTCTGACCAAATGATCAAACTGAACATTACAAACTATAAAATACCTGTTCAAAGTGCTCAGTGTTAAGCGCAGTCTGCACACCATCCACGCAGGCCTACAATCAAATAGAAAACAAGACAATTCTTTATTTTTCAAAAATTACAGTTAAACCTCAGTTTGCTGGCAAGCACTTACAATCTTGGATCTTGGGCTTAAACAACTTCATAAGGGGCTTATAAACGGAAGGACTTGTAGCCGGCGGGGCTTATAAGCGGACAAAAAAAAACCTCTTTTAAAACGAGCCAAGGCAGTGTTGATGGAAATACATTTTTAAGTTAAAAAGTCATTATAAAAAAAACATTTCGCCCTGTTCAGTACTGTCATCCTGCATTGGGGAGCTCATATCCTGGGGGGGGGGGGGGGGTTATAACTGGATATAATTTTTTTGTTTCCAGGTAGACGGGCCTATAGCCAGGGGCTTTTAACAGGAATTTTATGGTATGTATGCAGCCACAGAGCTCTACATTGAATCCCCCCTTCCATGAAGAGAACAGGGTGCCAGGGGGGTCATAGCTACGTGAAATGGTGTTACACATACCTTCAAATCAAGAATGTCATCGACTCTTTTTATTGTTTCTTGAACTCGGTTCTGAAATCAAATTAATTAAATTGCAATATAATGTAAGGGAATGCTTTACATGTGCCTAAAATACATGCGCATGTACCTGTAATTATGCGCAGTTTGGAAGCATTAATGTTACTGTCATTATTTTCATTTTAAAATGTTAAGGGTTCTATGCAGTCATTAACTTATTGTATAATTATAACAGTTCAAAAGCATGTTATCTAGAAACATTGATAGCCAATTTCTATCTGAGATACAGCATAAACCATATCCATGTAAAAACTATAATAATTATAGTTTTTACATGGATTATTATGGTTGTGTAGTTATATTAAAATTAAGAATTAGCATTACACTGACCAACCTTAACAAGATCCAGAAGTCGCACTTTGCTGCTGACCTTTTCAGCTAAATCTGAAGTGTTGGAAATCATTGTATGCAAATGTTGGGCATCTCTCATCACTAACTGCAAGTTAGGACTAGAAATAACAACCAAAAACATTTCACTTACCGGTATAAAAAAATAATTATTATAGTGATGACTGGAGTTTGTTTTACTCAGGAATCAAAACATAATTCTTCCTGTCTTAATCAAAACTATAACAAAATTCTTGAATGTGATTGGTCATCAGCAGCACGATTTGAGCACTAATATGACAGTGTACACTGTAAGTGTCATGCCTGTGTAATTGAACAGTACGCGTCATTTTGTGTGTGCTGTTGTTGTGCATTTTGTTGAGTGAACTGTCATGTTTTTCATCATTTTGCTGGTAAAGTTTGTTACTTTATTTCTCAAATTTTGTTATAGTTTTGATTAATTGGTAACAGGACTTCCTGTCGTCCAATTCTGTCTGTAATCATACTCGTGATTAACAAATCGGACTCCCGCTACGTGGTCGTCTGATTTTGTTAATCACTTGTATGATTACAGACTGAATTGGTCTCAGTCCTATTACCATTATTAATCTGTGTCCAGGATTGGGGAGCATGATCGCATCATAGTACCCAAACATCCAATAATAATTGGCTTTCTCGTTCTCTCCCTGCTCTAATCCCATCTCACTATTTTTGTCTTCCCGCACCTTAATCAGAATGCAACTAGTTAACCTCACCTCTACCATTACTGAAAGTTATTTTTGTGGTTCCATTTAATTGAAACTACATATTTTTTGTTTGTTACTGTACATGTATTACTCACATTACATTCTGCAGTGTATTTAGTTTGGCATCAAGCCTTGGCTGGTTTTCCAAGAGGGCATCAAGTTCATTGTTCAATTTTTGCTGATAACAAGAAGGAATAGAAGACTATAGTCACTCCTTACAAGATTACTATTTTGAAGGGTGATAAATGTTTTTATACCTTCTACATAACATGTGGTGGCCTCATGGTTATCATACTGAATTCCAGATCAAGCAGTCCAGGTTTTAGCCCTGGCCGGGGTCATTACAATTTGTTCGCAGGGAAGACACTTCACTCTCACAGTACCTTTTTCCACCAAGTGTACAAATAGGTTCCACCAAATTTAATGCTGGGGAATCGCTGTACTAAAATGAACTAGCATCCCACCTAGAGCTATGACTAATGAGGAAAAGTGGGCAGCCTCACTCCTACTCCCTGGGAAATGTTTTTTCCTCTCTCCTTAAGCCTCTCCAGATTTTGAATCCAAGATGATGCTTGCTCGATCAAAATGCGCTCACTGCAGCTGGCTAAAAGCCTTTATAATCATTAGCCACAGTCATTGTATTGCATTTTTGGTAGAGGCCCTTGGCTCTAAGAGTGCACTACCTTCACACAGATTCAAAAATACAATATTGGGTATGGTTAATTTTTTTAATAAGGCAACCCCCCCCCCCCCCCCCCCCTCTCTACTTAGTTCAAGGATTGGATCTGCCACTGATTCCTCGATCGCTTCATACTACAACGGATAGGCTTTGGCTGTGTGTGCCATTTGGCACATTTGGCCAGATGTATTAGTAAAACTATATTTCATTAGTTTATTTTATTATAATTTTATTTTTTTGAAAAATGACCTAAAAAATACACCTAGATTTGCTTAAGTCGGCTGCGAGCAGAATATTCGTTGGGAACTATCTAGCATTTCCCTATCTATTTCTCCATAGCCTGAACTTAGGCTTATCATCAATCTGATGTACCAGATCTTGGGAATCAGAGACGGACAGTCCGACACACTGACACGTAGGCATTCGTTGTAAACACCACAAAACAACGCCGATATATTTACAAATACACCTTTAGTACATGACGGTTGCTAACTTGAATGCTTGTTTTCTTTGCTACATACCTCGTGAAGGTGGATTTGTGCATAGGCTTGCTGTATTTCGGCGATATCTGTTAAGCTGAAAACATCCAATTCGTGGGCCGCCATCTTGGAAAACCAATGGCGCCTGCGATAGATAGGATGCGGATTTCAATGAACGAAATAGTATGTTGTGTACGGTTCATGAAATATCTTCTCGATAATCCAACATGGCGGAAGATAGCAGCGTGAAGAGTAAATCGGAAGATCGTTCTTTAGTTTCTCAAAAGGTGCTTTTTGTGCGCAATCTGCCCTTTACTACGACAGATCAAGATCTTGAAAATTTATTCAGTGAAGTTGGACCCATTAAGCGTAGTTTTGTCATCCGAGATAAAGGTGAGATTCAGAGAAGCCAGTTTTCATGGAAAAGCTACGCACGTGTTTATGTCTTATTTGCAGTGTTTCGTTATCTGTATGTCAATGTTTGCAACGTTTCTGCTTTCCATCATAAGATTGGAAATAGTTTTTTAAATGTTGGAAACTCTGCATTTAAAAAAGCTTCAAAAGCCTACTTTTTCTAGCTAGATTCAGGGATTTCTCTGCTCCACACAATCTACATGACTATTGCGATATTTCCAGTCTTAGATTGGGCAAGATTTCCGCACAGCCCCCTACATTAACTATGCATACAATTTTCTGACTGATTCGTTCTTTTCATGATTGCTGTTTATGTATAGTGATAGTATGAAATAGTTGCATACATAATAAATGTAGGGTGCTGTGCGGAAATCTTTCCTTAGATTGTTCTGATGGAATATATTTTCCTTTTCAAGTATTAACAGATGTATAGTAGATCTTTCGAGTAATGCACCTATCAATGTTAAGCCAGAGGGGGGTGTCGGGCTAACCACGGGAATTTGATCCTGAGGTCGGTCCCCAGGGTAGGGATTTTGGTCGTACGTGATGGCCCCAGGGTAGGGATTTTGGTCGTATATGATCCCCTGCAACAAGGTTTGAAGGACATCTGACCACCTTCTCTTGCTGCTGGGTGGGGATTTTGACCAATTATTTTGTCCCGGGGGTGGGGAATTTGAATTTGCCTGACCCCCCCCCCCCCTCGGGCTTAACATTGATAGGTGCATAATTTTTTCCATATATAGCCCCTTTTTCCATGTCCAAAGGTAGGTCTGGTGGGTCATGCAGACCCTACAACCCTGGGCTGGGTACTTGACCTAAGTTTAGGTATAGCGGTGCCGCTGGGGGTTTTGAAACCCTAACCCTGTTTAGGACAATAAAAACTTAAAATACCTACCCTGTGTAGGACAACACCCCCTATTTTAAGACTGTATTTAGGACAAAGGACAACATCAACAATCAGTTACGCTTTATTGTGATTGCGTCCTGTACGCGATGTTTGACGCATCGAAATGCGAAAACATCGATCCTACCAAATAAATTAATGCTCTTTATTGAAGCAAAAGCGAAAACAATGTAAACACATTGACAACAGTCTTGCATCCATACCGTGTCTAGGACAGCTTCAGACCCTGTTTAGGACAGAGGAGCTTGAAATTATATACCCTGTTCAGGGCCTGAGGAGTCAAAAACCATACCCTATCCAGCGGCACGTCCCCGTATAGGCCATATAGGGGAGTGCCCCCCCCCCCCCTTAGGGCCTACAGTGAGGATTGTCTCAATCATTACGTACATGTATGTATGTATCGGCAAGTATTAAAACCCGAAACAACAAAACAAAACCACCGAAACTGCCGAAATGATCGAAACGAAACCGCCGAAACAACCGAAACGGCCAGAACGAGCGAAACAAAACAAAATCACCAAAACAAGCCAAAATTCAAGATTTTCGCCACTTACTGTACTATACACGAACTATACACTCCGTTTAGCCTACTATACACGAATTGCGGTCACATCACTCCATGGTTAGATCGCTCCCAGTCAGAACGCTCCATTGAAAAGCCAGATCGCTCCTAACAAAAGTCAGATCGCTCCATGTTAAGAATAGTGTTATGTTTTAAAGTAAAACTATCAAGCTTTCAAGAGATCGACAACGATGATCGAGTTCTCAATTTACGATCTCTCCATGTTTGTCAATTTTTGATCGCCTTATGTTCTAAAGTTATTGTGAAAATTATTGCTTTGCTCTAATTTGAAATTTTGGGTCAGGTAATAAATCTGATCCATACAACACAATACTGACGCGTCAAAACCCGAAATACGAAATATGTGTGACATACTGAAGATCAGATCAAACAGCGATATGACTCACTTGTATGTTTTGAATAAATTTTAATCAATCATAAGTTAAGACATGGAGCGATCGAAAAGAACGGGCGAACCTTAAACGCTTCTTAGCAGTAGTTTAAACTATAAAGTTTAAACATGGAGGATTCGAGAGATACGAGTGAAACATAAACAATCCCTAGTTTACATATACTTTTCGCTTCCACAATCGAAAGTTACAACGGAAACTTAAACAATCTGTGGTAAGTTCCCCACCCCCTTATTATTATTATTATTATTATTATTACCTTTTTTTTTTTTTTTTTTTCTTTTTTTTTTTTTTTTTTTTTTTTTTTTTTATTTTTTTTATATAAAAAATTATTATTATTATTATACCTTTAATACTATAAAAGGTTAGGAGGTTAGGAGGGACTACTACTACAGGTCAGGTTTTAGTACATGCCATATGATCTTCATTCTTGTGATGCATGGTTCAATTTTACCTGTTACCTCCCCCCCCCCCCCAGGTAATCCCGGGGACAAGTCTGGCCCTTTGGGTCAGGGGGTGGGGAATGGTTTAAAGTGGTATTGTCCTGGGGGCTGGGGGTGGGGAAAATCGAAAAGACATCTTTACTAAATATTAGTATCATTTTCCTCAGGGGCTAAGAGCTTGTGTCGTGGGTTTGGCTACGTCACATTTGCTCTGGCTGATGATGCACAAAGAGCTATAGATGTTGTGAAAACATTTGGTGGACGACAACTCAGTGTCTGTTTTGCTGACAAGAAACCCAAACATGAAAAAAGAAAAATGAAGCAGGCAGCAAGTGCTGAAGTTGATGATGATGCTAGTCTGAGTAAGTGTACTGTTCCGTATTGTAAATTTTGGTTGATGAGAGTATTCAAGACTCATTTAAAAGCTGGAGCACAGTATACCATGCTCTACTGAGATTGAGCCCAGTTAAAAACCTGTACAATTTTTGCTTAAAACCATCAAATGTGACTTGGTTATGACAGGGCTGTGAACCGGGAGTAGACTCTCATATGAAAGGGATGGGGATGCTCATCATCTGGCTTAAAGGTGTAAATTACAGATTTTGGTAACATTTAGGGTGTTTAGGACATACATGAGTAACACCAATATTTTTAGCAGTTGATCATGAGGTCTCTGTGTTAGCAGTCTAGACCAATCAAGCATGGAAACAGTATTTTTTAGGGGTCAAAAAAGCTTAAAGGAGAAGTTCACTCCAGAATGGCCATTTATTTTCTCTACGCCAATAAAAAGTTTATTCAAAGAAATGTTATTCGCCAAAATTTCAGCCTTCAACGTGCGCTATAAACGCTATGAAATCTTTCCCAAAACTTGACAACTGAACGCCGCCATCTTGGAGCTGGTAATGTATGTGTGACGTCAAAGAGCTCAGTCTGAAGTTTAGCGGGAAAATTTAAATACTCGAAACTCATTGTTTCTTCGTGGTGGCTTTTGTTTGTCAAATGCCTGTTTGTGCATCTCCATTTTGCTCAAACAGAGCTCCAAGAAATAGAAAAAACAAGGAGTTTCGACTATTAAAAAAGTTCCGCCAAACTTCAGGCTGACCTCTTTGACGTCAGGCATACATTACCAGCTCCAAGAGGGCGGCGTTCAGTTGTCGAGTTTTGGGAAAGATTTCGTAGGGTTATAGCGAACGTTGGAGGCACAAATTTTGGAGAATGACATATCGTCGTGTAAACGTTTTATTGGCGTAAAGAAAAAAAAATGGCCATTCTAGAGTGAACTTCTCCTTTAAACCATGCCCAGATTAGTCTCTTTTAGGGGTAGCATCCTTTGCATGTTTTTAAAAAAAAAAAAAAAAAAAAAACACAACAATCAATGTGTGCCTATAATAAAAGATGATCCCCCAGACCCACAACTGCCACCCTGGGAGATGACCAGCTGTCATACACACAGTGTCCATTATTCTATAAAGTTGCATTACTACAATGTAGTCTTATTTTTATGTTATTAGATAACAAAGATAAAGAAGTAGAAGAAATGTCTCCTGATGATGATGATGAAGAAGAAATGCCACCAAAAAAGAAACTAAAAAGCAGTGAACAAGAAGAGAAGATAAAAACTCAGAAGAGGGGTACAGGACGTGATATTGGCAGAACTGTTGTTTTAACAAAACTTGCCACAGATCTCAATCAAAATCACATCAGGAAAAAATGCCGAAAGATTGGACCTGTAGAAAAGGTTACATACCCAGTTGAAGGCAGGGAAGAGCCAACTGCGTTTGTCATTTTTCAGTCCCACAAAGACGCAAGAGAAGCAGTACAGAAATTAAATGGCAAGATGTTTAAAGGGAACTTTATTGAAGTTTCCCTTCTTTCTAGGGAAGGGAAGCAACCCAATGTGAAATCCTTGAAAAAGTCCAAGGTTATCATCAGAAATTTGTCATTCAAATGCAAAGAAGATGATATCAAGAAATTCTTCTCACAGTTTGGACAGATCACAGATGTGCACATTCCAACCAAGTTGGAAGGCAAACGTAAGCGCAGTCTTGGGTTTGGGTTTGTGCAGTTTTCCAGCGTGTTTGAGGCTGCAAAGGCTATCAAGGAGGCAAACATGAAAGAGATTGCTGGGCGACCTGTGGCTGTTGACTGGGCTCTATCCAAAACTGTTTATCAAACGAAGAAAGGGCATGAAGGTTGGTAGAGTCTTAATGGACAATTAAATCCCAACAGAGTTCATCAACATGTATTTTTTGGGGTGATTTTGTGGGACGAGATCAAAAACATGATTAGGATATGTGATGAACCTCAGTGACTTATGCCAAATGCCCACCATGTCTGTTATTCTCACTGAATAACACCTTTGGTGATGTGAGCTCCCTGGGTAAAGAACATTATTATTATTCTTGTAATTTCCAAACAACTAAATTCCTGGCATTTTTACCCCAATGTTTCTTTCAGGTTTCCAGTACCCTTCCTTTTCTTTTTCAAGTGTATATTTTTTAATGTAAAAAAACTATAAAGGATAATAGAGTTGTTGTTGTTGTTGTTCTAAGTCTTACATGTACATACTAGTAATACGTGACTCGCAGGGCCTCGCGAAGCTCTGGGTTATTGTTGCCTAGTAACGGACAAAATACAGCAGACAGAATACAAACAGAAAGTGAACAACAACGAACTGCACGATTTCAGAGACTTCGACAAAATACAGCAGACAGAATACAAACAGAAACTGAACATCAACGAACTGCACGATTACAGAGACTTCGACAAAATACCGCGGACAGAATACAAACAGCAACTGAACAACAACGAACTGCATGATTACAGAGACTTCGACAAAATGCCGCGGACAGAATACAAACAGAAGCTAAAGACACAAGAATACAGAGATTACTATTACTGAGACAAAATTATACAGTAGAATCAACTGAACAGCTACAGGATAGATTACAATTAAGAAGGGAAAGTGATGCAGCGCGCTTACAATTAGAATCGGAGGAGGAGAGAAATATTCGATTACAGTCTGCTCGAGAAAATAGTGCCACGCGTAGACAACAACAACAATTACAGCAACAGCAACAGCAACTAAACAGAGATGATTATCTTTTAAATGGATGGAGAAATCCCGATCAGCCTTTACATCAGCAACAATGGGTTCAGAACGAAATGGCAAATTTTCATACAACAATGAACAGTTTTCAACACCAGCAGTTTTAATATAGCCTGAATAGGCGTTGAGGGAGTATTATGTGGAAATCAGTGTTATTTTAATCCGAAAAGAAACACAATAAAAATGAAAGGCTCAGGATTCGAACCCACAAAAAAAATAATATAAATAATAAAAAAAAAACCCTAGCCGGATTCGAACCCCCGCCCTCAGTTCCGAAGATCTGATTTCAAGTTCGACGCCTTACCATTAGGCCACCAGCGCGCGGCGGCCGTGTGACGTCATTTCCGCCACACACCAAGCTCACAAATATATATATATATATATGACCGTAAACTCCACACGAGATTTCATCCCGCCTGAGCCCTTTGAGGGACAAAATTATACACCCCGCTACGCTCGGCCTTCGGCCTCGCTTCGCGTGGAACAAGTAAAATATAATAAGTAAGAATTGTGGTTTGTAAAAATTTGCGACAATCCATGACAGTTTTGATCGTGTTAATGTTGTGTTTTTCTTGAAAATAGATGAAAATACTGAAACTGGCCATGAAGACAAAGAAAAGAACAAACTAGACGAGGACGAAGAAGATGCTGACGAAGCTTCCGGGAGTGGCTCTGATGCTGACTCGGGTGAAGAAAACCTTGACAATTCTGACAGCGAAGGTGAAGAGGAAGGAGAGGATAAAGACAGCGATGAAGAATTCACACAAAGAGAAACCCTACAGATAAAGAAACCCAAACAACTTTCTGACGTAAAAGAAGGCAAGACCTTGTTTATCCGTAACATTTCATTTGACACCAGCGAGGATTCGCTTCAGGAGCTGTTTGAACAGTTTGGTGAAGTAGACTACTGTAAGTTGTTGGAGGACAAACGAACGGGTCACAGTCGAGGGATGGCTTTCGTGAAGTACAAAACGGTGGAAAGTGCTGAGGAGTGCCTCGAGGAAGCTAGCAAGGAGGGTTCAGGTTAGAATGCTATGTAGATGTATTGAAATGTCTTGCCCAAAAACTCCCAAGGAAATAGCAGGAGCAGTAACAAAGTTGTCACGTCACCTTGTCTTTGTGACATGCTAACGTCATGTTAACCAACCCAGTTCCTCAGCTCTTAGACTTACTTATACAGGGTTGCCACGGTCAGGGAAAAGTCAGGGAAAAAAAATTTTTTTTGAAGGTCAGGGAAAAGTCAGGAAATTTTGCAAAAAGTCAGGGAAAATCTTAGTTCTTGTCAAAGTCATTGAAAAGTCAGGGAATTTTGGCTGAAACCAAAAAAAAACAAAATGGATTTGTTGTTGGAGTCAAATGCCATGCGTTCAAAATCCCGCGAAAAACGTAAAGAGATCGAAAACGAAGAGAAGACTATCGATGGTCTACAAATGAAGCTGAAGCAAATGTAAAATAAGGTTGGGCTTATTTGTCAATTTACCTAATTCAAGGTCAGTGAAAATTGTTTTGAGTTCAGTGAAAAGTCAGGGAATTTTTAGGAAAAACACTTAAAGACTTTCACAAAAGAAAACAATGCAACAAGTGTCTAGTAGTATCTAATTGTCTTGGAACTATTTTACTAGATATTTAATCACTCTGTGCAATTTTAGTCTTGCATGTAATCTAAAAGTCGTAATTTTGGTGTCCTTTTTGTAGCGCTTTCCCTGGACAATTTTACACTAAACGTGACGAAGGCGGTAACGCGAGGTAAGGCGGCAGAACTGGCAAAGGAAAAGAAGATAGAAGGGAACAGGGAGGCCAGGGACAATCGTAATTTGTACCTGGCCAAAGAAGGTCTCATCTTATCAGGCTCAACCGCCGCCCAGGGCTTGTCCAAAGCTGATTTGCTGAAGAGGCAGAAAGCTGAAAAGGAGAAGAAAGCGAAGCTAGAAAATCCGAACTACTTTGTTTCCAAGACCAGGTAATGTGATAACCAGGCAGTTATGGCTGTCTTAAAGCCAAAACCAAAACCAAAGTACCTACATGTATATCTAGCCACCCATAATCAACTAAATAACGCAATGAATTGAAATCGAAAGAAAGGAATGCAATTAGTGCCAAGAGCGGGAAAGCGCGTCACGATTGGTCTCAATTTCGCTCCCTTGCTCTGCCCGGAAAATTACTGGTTAGAGCACTCATACAATGTGTTCTAAAGCGAAGGATAAACCAAACTGATCTAAGATATTTTTGTTTAATACGGCCCGCCGGGCTCAAAGCCATTTGTCGCGGTGTTTCCTGTACATAGGGCGGGTTACACGTTTTCCCGCGCTTGGCACATATTACGTGTTTTCGCGCGCTTGGTACTAGTTACGTGTTTTCCCGTGCTAGACACAGGCTACTCGCGTTTGCTTCAGTTTTCTTGTTTTCCCGCGCTTGGCACATGTTGCGTGACACGCGCTTTAGCCGCAGGTCACGTGTTTTCCCGCGCTTTCGTCCGCGTTTTCCCGCGCTTGACGCCGATTACATGTTTTCTCCAGGTTGGCACAGCTTATGCGTTTTTCCGCGCATCGTCAGATTCTGAACAACTATCTATATTTTCCTTCTGTGTTTTCAGGCTTTGTGTGCGAAACCTTGCTCTTAACGTTGACGATAGCAAATTGAAAGAAATCTTCAGCACCGCCACAGGCAGGAGAATTCATGTAGAGAAAGTGCTGATTATCCGAAGTAAAGATCGATTGGACGGCTCGGGCCGCGGGCGCTCCATGGGATTCGGGTTTGTGGAATTCGCCAATCACAAAGACGCTCTGGCAGCCCTGCGAGCGACCAATAACAATCCAGCTATTTTTGGCGCGGACCGTCGGCCTATTGTTGAGTTTTCTATAGAGAACAGCCTCGTTCTCAAAACGAAGCAGCGTCGCGTAGAGAAGGCTCAACACAGGCAGCAGCAGGGCACGGAAGAGCATGCGCGCGATGGGCAGCCCAAGACAAACAAGGAGAGAAGACTGGAGAAGAATCAGAAACGGAGAGAAAAGCGACAGAGAAAGAGGGAAGCGAAAAAGAAGAGAAAACTAGAGCAGACAAAGGACGGTGAAGGTGCCCAAATATCCGAGCAGAGTAAAGAAACAAAAAAGGCCGAGAAAAGGGCAAGTATAACACCATCGAAAGCGAAAAATGTAAATTTTTCACCAAGAACGGACTTTGCAGGTTCTGGGAAGCTGAAGCCTGATAAAAGGAATCAACAAAAACGCAGACAATTTTCTGTAGTTCCCGCAAATGAGAACAAATCGGATACAAAGCCTTCCACAATCAACAACAAGTCTTCGACACGTCCCAAGTTAAGCAAAGTGAAGAAAACTCCAAAAAATACAAGAGACGTTGACTCTAGCCTCAACAAAACCCCCGGCATTCCGGACAGAAAGAGAAAAGGTGCATGGAAAAAAGAACAAGAGAAAAAAGACGAATCAAAGTTCTCGGAAATGGTGTCCAAGTACAAGAACAAACTTTTTGGTATGGATGAGAGTGAATCGTCCGCAAAACGATCGCGCTGGTTCCAGTGATTAAGCTATTTAACACAATCAGAATCTTGAGTGAACATTTCTTAGCCCTCATGTACATGGTCGGATTTCAGTCGCGTTGAATATAATTCAAGTTTCTGAAAATTTGCTGAGATCACATTAATCCTCGCACAGGATAAAATCAAGTAATACTAGCGATTCTCTTGAACTACACTCCGCTTTTTATACGCGACGTTTGTCGAGGAACCACGACCTCTTTTTTTAACGACATATTTGCGTGTACCGTATTTTCTCAAATAAACGCCCCCGGCGTTTATTTCAAACTTGACTTCGTGTACCCGGCGTTTATTTGAAGCCGGTGTTTAATTGGGGTCCGGCGTTTAATAAAGGACTGCAATTTTATGCCAATTTTTCAGATTGATTTATTGTTACCGATCTTTAAAACCAGGGGGCAAATTGTCAAGGTGGGACGATTTTTCTCTTCGTTCTGCCCCGAAAAGTGTCCCTGGGTCACTGGGTGTCCAAAGGTGATTATTCCCAAGGTGCTCTATTACGGATTGGATAGTTTATGTTGCAATCGAGATTTGTGACAAAAGAATATATTTACTTGTTCGCTTGACCTCAAATAAACGCCGGGACCTCGAACAAACGCCCCCAGCGTTTATTTAAAAAACTAGCAATTTTGACCCGGCGTTTAAACGAGAAAAACGGTACTCATAGCATGATGAAAACATGCAAATGACTTTGGAGGAACTAAAAAAATAGGTTTACGTGAACTTGAGAAACAGGCGAGAATTTTACACAAGGACTTTGGAGTTTTCCCAGACTGTCTGTTTTTATTCTGCTTCAATGTTAATAATTATTTCAGTGGCTCGGGTAGCAACTCTCGCCAGGTCTGAGTCCTCCCCAATTCCCTCGCGGCTCGCTCCAAATTCTTCGCGGCTCCGCGGTTTCCTCTCCCGTTCGCCGGCCCGTCTCAAAGCAAGCACTCGCACTCGAATCCCGCCAGCTACGCAGGCTAGGTCTCACATGAATGCAGGGCTGTTTACACTAGCAAGAGGCATGACGAGGCACTCGCCTCGTCTAGATTTTAACTCAAAATTAAAAACAAAATACGTTATGTTGGGAAAATAATCCCCAGTTGAACGAGATTGATTTTTATGAAGAAGTACCTCATGTAAAATAATGAAACTGGTGTTTCAGAGCTTCTAGATTTCAAAATGTTCTAGGAGAGCATGCCCCCAAACTCCCATAGCAGCTCGAGCCTTCGGCGCTCGCAACTTTTGCCTCGTCTGTCAAAAGTCTGGCCACGGCGCTGGAGTGACTCGCTACCCTTCGAGAGAACAATAGAACAAACAAAAGAAACAATGCCCCTAGCTCTATAAAACAACAGGAACTGTAATATACGTGCAAAATATTGTTACCTTAAGGATGCACAAAAGAAAAGATTTACAGTTATATCAATGTTGACATAGAAGAACCGTATATCCCAATCAATTTTATATCGAAATTATCAAGTGTGTAGTGAATAATAAAGATGGTAAATTTTAAGCCTGGCGAATAATACTTATACACGTTCTTCGACGCGTGTTCCCTATTCAAAAATTATTTATTTTGCCAAACTTTTGTCCCTACGTGATCGCCTGTTGTGTTTCTATGACGTCAACCAGCTTCCGCTTATTTCAAACGCAGTAAGTGACAAACACAGCAAGTTTCTTTTCACGGCCGGCATATATTTGAATATCAAAAATAGGGGCGCATCTTTACGTTGGAAGTAATAAAATAGAAAAACAGTTTAGATGCAGGGGGAACACGCAACGAAGAATAAAACTGACTGCTTGACGTCACTCTTAAGTGTTAATAAAACCAGATTGATTGCAAGGCTGGTACAACGACAGAAGGGCAAAAGTTATTGGCCAACATTTCAACTAGCAGAGCTAGTCTTCTTCAGGCCAATACTATAATCAGAGGGGAAAAATAAATTATAGAATAATAAAATATAAGAAGTCTTGGGAATAAACTGGTAAAACGTCAGCTAATTTTTTTTAATATTTTTTTATTTTTTTTTTTTTTTTTTTTTTTTTTTTTTCTTTTTAAGTAAACACCGAAAAAAATTAAAAAAGGAAAAAATTAAATCACTCTCCAAAATTTTAACAAATATTCCGTTGGGTGCCCCTAAACGTGACTTGTGAAGAACACTTGGGAATAAACAGTCTTAAGATTAAACTCCAGATTTCCTCCAGCTTATCTATCTTAAACTGCAGTGATAAAGCAATCCTCTTTTTAAAGTGGCATGACCTCACGTACAATTAAACAATCAATCTAATTCTTATGGATAAGCGTTATACAATCAGGGTCTTTGGTCATACGATATGCAGGTTTCCTAGAAAACAATAGATTTAGTGTTTACAACGGGCAAATACAGGTAGAGGTTCCATAGAGGTGGTATCTTACTGTTATTTGGGGTAGAGGAATTGATTTGAGAATGTTATATCATACATCGTGTCAATTTTTGATGGCTTTGCTAGAAATCTTTGTTAGTGTTATGGTATTACACCCCTGGGGTGGGTGGGGGGGGGGGGGGACTCGACATAATCTCGGGTAGGGAGGTGCGTCCTGAACCCTGACCCTGTTTAAGAAACGAACCTCTGCTTTTCCTACCCTGTTAAAGACAGAATCCAAATCTTTGATACCTCGTCTAAGACATAAAAAAGTACCGCACTGGCTTTGTTGTAATCGTCAATTAAGTATCAATGCCAAAATTAACGTAAGTGAGTAATATGGAAGAATTTGTGAAAATTCGGCTTGTGGTTAAGTTTGTATAAATTTACACCTCTGCAGGCATATAAGCCTATCCTATCCATGTATCCTATCCATTTAAAGATACCCCATTTAAGTCAAAAAGGGGGTGAAATATATACCCCGTTAAAGACAAAAAATTCTGAAAATCATACCCTATCGGGCCGCACGTCCCTGTTAAGCCCTTTTAAGGGAGTACCCCCCCCCCCCCGGGATTATACCGGAACTTGTAACAACATGCGACATGTTGCTGTAACGGAAAACGAGTAGATTGAACTTCTTACTCTTTATGACGTCACCGGAAGTTAAGATTATTCGGAAGATTATTCCAAACACTGTTCCGATCAAGATTAAATTCGCTCAATGCTCGACGCGATAAATGCCAGCGTAAAATAATATTTCGATCATCAGTTATAAATTTCTGCCTTAATGCACACCATGTTAAAATATAGGTCCTTCACAATAACCATTGTCAAATGAACTTCTAAAATATTCCTTCACCTTTACCTCCCGAGGTCGTCTTATGCAATTTGCAAAAAAAAAATGTGTTGTCACGGTTTCTAAGTGCACAATTCCTAACTCAACCGATCCCTCAGTACACAAAGTCACCAGGAGTCGAATGCTATTGATTTTTCTCGATTACACAACGAGAAATTTATTAAACCCTACAAATGTTCGCATTGTGGACCGTTTATACACACCGACACACACACACACGCGCGCGCGCGCCCCTAGCCAACTGTCTCAAGTTTAAGAGGAAGGCAAAGATAATCTTAATTATTGAACTTTTAACCCTCGCGATACGTGACTAAGAGCATCATGGATATACGGGGAAATTGACGCAAGACACGCTGAGACACGCTATAACACACGTTCTCACCAAGGGTAATCGGAAACGCCGTCTCGAATATCTTCCTGTTTAAGGGTTAAAAAGCGCGTTTCTTGCAAGTATTTGATCATCTGCTGTAAAACTCAAGCGCTAACAACATGCAGCTCTTCGTCTCCTTTGTCGCCTGTGCCTTTCTTGCAGTGAACGTCCAAAGTACGAAAGAAACTTTCAGCCAGCAAACATGTAAAGTGGGTAAAGTGTGCGGAGTCCTAGAGAATGTCGTACGAAAGCAAGGTTATTTGGAGAAGAAAGTGACAGAACATAGCAAAATACTTGGTGGTCAGAAAAGCTGCGAAGGTAAGATTGCTGTCAAATTCATGATCTTTGTTTTGCTTAAAAGAAAAAAAAACAGCCGAAGTTTTGCTTGGTCTTAGTTGAAATGTACGCCTTGATCATGACATTCGTGGAGGGGGGAACTCCGGTACAGATTTAACAAAAAAGCATGCGTCACTATGTATGCCTGGAAAGGTAAACCACGCTGCATTTTTACATCGGTTAGATACCAGTTGGAAGTACTAAAGAATACGTTAAGCTAAGCTCATTCTACAGGTAATGTCCACATTCAACTCGAGTTCAGTTAAAAGAGCAGCGGCGTTCAGTCGAAATCTCCTTATCTTGCATGCCTTGCATGTCTCGCGCGCTTAGACATGAAAGAGCGTATAAAGTCACAAGTTTCAAGGCTACGTGCTCGAAACGTGCATCTTTATTATCGTTAATCTTTCGATAAAGTACTTAGTTCATTTACTCCTTACCCGAGTCATTCAATGTCCTTAAAAGTGAAGCATATTGGGTAAAAGGTCGCCTCATCCCAAAGTGGAAACTTCCTTTTGAGCAGATAAGAAACAATTATAAAAATTAACAATGTATTTCCTGTCTTTCAACGTAATTTGGGGGAGCGGGGATGGCGCAGTGGTGAGAGCACTCGCCTCCCACCAATGTGGCCCGGGTTCGATTCCCGGACCCGGCGTCATATGTGGGTTGAGTTTGTTGTTGGTTCTCGTCCTCGCTCCGAGGGTTTTTCTCCGGGTTCTCCGGTTTTCCTCCCTCCGCAAAAATCAACACTACTAAATTCCAATTCGATCTGTACAGTCCTCCGTCTTATACATGAGCCTCTGGCTCGGACACTGAGGGTAACCTCGTCCCGCGTATGGACTTTAAAATTGTATTTACATTTTTTTTTTTTTTTTTATTTACAAGACTTACATTTCGTGAAACAAACAAGAATTCTACAGATGTTTCAGAAATTTGAGACAATTATCGAGCAATACCTTTATAATCGCTCAATCAGAACAAAAGGTGTCGAAAGACATGACTACGCTACTTGACTATGCATGCTTCTTTACATACGGGAATTTCGGTATTGTATTTTCCGCGGAACGTGTCTAAAGGAAAGAGATCAATGTGAAACTGCCAAGACTAATCAAACAGACTTCAAGTACAATAAGATTTTGCTTCGCCATGCAGTTTTCATAATTTCGATGGCGTCGAAAATGGCTGAGGCTGACTAGGATCCTTTAAGTTGAACTGATAAATTTCACTCCAAACAAACAAAATGATAATAGAGTAACTAGTCAAAAATTAGCACCGATAATTTTAAAAAGCATCTGAAGCATTTGTGGCAATTAAAACCTCAGTAAAGCAAACGCGCAAAGAAAGAACGAGTATTTATGTCCGAATTTGGATGGCAGAGAAAATGGCTCAGGCTAACATTGGTTCCTTCAAGTCAAAAAAGTATTGCTTTTCGCATAGAAAAATGACAAATTTTAGTTGCATGGAGATCAGTATGAACAACCCTTTATGACATTGAAGTTAATGCAACTCGTATCTTTTAAGTCCTCATTTGTAAGGAATTTCAAGCACTGAACAGATATTTCAGTTATATTTTATTAATAGCAAGCGAAAAGAAAGCAAAAATTAACAAATGAACAAAACAAACACGTGCACTGAAACAAACAAACAGACGGACAAACACGCAAACAATTGTAAGTGGTCACCCTGTGAGAAAGAGATCCCTTAAGTTTAAAGCAGAAATTAAGTGAAGGTGTCTGACAGGGTAACAAGTGGAAATCAAAGAATCAATCAAACAAACAAAAACTTGAAAACTAGCTATACCGTCCACGGAAATTTCCCTCTAAAGACGTTCTTTACAAATCTTTACAAACTGTTTTCTCACTTGTTGCTATCATGATTTAGTAAAATGAGCTCTGTTTCTTTACTTATACGAATTAGATTTCTCATTATCTGCTGTGACACACTGCACAAACGTGGTGAAATCCCCGACAGACAATCATTACAAACTGGATGCGACAATTGCTCATAGCGGTGCAAAGATCTGCCGTGTTCTCGCCCAGTCCAATGTTAAATTGCAGGCGTACACCGTGTCAGCGGAGCTACTGAACCAAGCAGGATGGCAGGGAATAAACAGCGGACATCCCGGCGTGCTGTTCAATGCTGTGGATGAAAATAACTTTGACTTTGTCTACTTCAGGTGAGTGTTTAAACGAAAGGAGCCACTTCAATAGTCTAGTGAATGGTGTAAAACTTAGTTGACACCCGTAAATTGACAGGGATGTTTAAGGTGGCTGAATACAGTTTCCACACGCTCTTTAGATTCAATCAGGGCGGGAGAAGGCTTCTCCCGCCCTGATTGAATGCTAACTCGAGTCCGTGCGCGCAGGTTCAAGGCTTGATTTCTAGCCAACCACTTGATAGATTTTTAAGAAGTTTTGCAAGGCTGTACTTTAGAAAGCAAGAAAACTGCTGATTACAAATTAAAAAATCTGGAATTTTACAAAGGAATTCCAGGACAATATATGAAAAATAAAATAGTGAAAAAATAAAATTTCCTCTGTTAAATCTTTATTACTTCAATGTTAAAATGCACAATTTCCCCATGTTTGTTGTTTACAAAATGAAAAAATTATACTGACTGAATTTTCTAAAACCGTAAAGAGCTCATTCTTTTTGGTTAATTGATTATCAGCTGTTTGGCCATGGTAACGCATCATGTTCTAAAGTGGCACATAAAACTTACGAATGCAGTAGGTTATCTTGTAACTTGCCAATTTTGAGCTCATCAGCTGCAACCGTTTGGTCATGAGTGCAAAATAAAGGATACCTACTTCAAAGATTGGAAAACTGTTTTCAGCCACCTTAAATAACTGGGCCCTGCCAGCGGCGGATTTAGATGAGGACCTAGCGGGCTGCGATCCTCCTTTTTTCTTCCGAAGGCTTAAATTTTGGTCACAAATGCTCCCACAATGCTTTTAACAACATCTCCAGGAACTTGAAGTTTTTGTTGGGAGTGAAAGGCCCTCCTCTTCGGCCCCTAGCCCTGTTACTGAATTTTCTGGATCCGCCCCTGCCTGCCTTATTGGATCAAATAGGAACAGGAAAAATGCATTTTTTTACCAGTATTCGAATTAAAAATATATAATAATAAATACATCTTTCTAACTTTTTGATAGGCAAAGAGAGTCGACGTATATAAGGCCGGAGCTATAGCTGTCTACAGGGGCACCTCTATATAACGAAGGGCCGAGGGACTGGCAAAATATATTTGCTATAACGAGGTTTCGTTGAATCGGGGTTCTTTTCTATATATTTTACTGACTACTGGGCTGAAGTATCGTTCGTTATACCGGGGACGGTTTGTTAAATCTAGGTTTCACTGTTAAGTCTTTCAGTAAGAAAGTAAGAGTTGTAACGCGCTTCTGTTCTTTGTGCACTTTATCTACAGACCGCACAGCGCTGGTGGCTGTTATCAGACCGGATACATGTCCAACGGGAACCCCACCACTGTTGAAAGTAAAGCGTGTCCTAAAGGCCCTCCAAAAGGCGGCGTCTGGTTCTCAGTGTCAGTCAAAGTCCTCGACCATGACGTACAGGTGTACTTCAATGGGGATCTGGTGACGACTGTCAAGTCCCATTTTGCGCCAAGCGCCCGAGGAGGAGTATTTACTTGGCATGGATACCAGAACGTGGTCCTCTTCAGGAAGTTCCAAATCGTCCCTCAATTTTATACCACTAAAAAATGCGTCAAGGCAGTTGAACTTCCGGGCTACGTCAAACTTGATGCGGATCACGGAAGGTGGCCTCAGGATGGCTTCTGTCAAGCTGAGTACTTGAACGATGCCGGACAGTCTACAAATTATCAGCTGTCAGTTGATCTGTATAACTTCATTGGATGGAAAGGAGTGAACTCTGGACATCTGGGAGTGTTCTTTAACGCCGAAGATCAGGACAACTATGACTTTGTCTATTTCAGGTTTGAAAAAGAACTATTTTAAAATAATCTTCAATTTTGCCGACTAAAACAATTGTCGTAAATGAAATATGCTGTAAAAAGGGGAACATAGGAAAAATAACAGAGCAAAAAAGACTGTTTTGCATTCTAAAAACTGAGAAGAAAGGCCCTTTTTTAAGGGATGAATCATTACATTTTCAAGAGGTGCAATGTGCAATAGATTTAGCGTTGAGCCCTGTTTTGCAATCCTTATGACTTTGCATTTCTGGGAGAGATCCTTTACACACGAGGGGTTGTGAAGGGGGGGGGGGGGGGATGTTATCTCTTGTAATTATAAGTATTTTGCGCAAGGACTATAATTAATTTTGGATGCGTTTTGTCATGTTCCCAACCAGGATATGCAGAAGAATAACATTTGTTTTATCTTTCGGCCCTTTCACTTATCTTGTTCCAGGAGTGTTTTTCATTGCGCGCCTCGTAAACAGCATTTCGACTTTTTTTCTCTTTTTCTTATTTCTAGGCCTCATTCGGTCGGCGCATGCTTCCAGACAGGTTACGTTTACAAAGGCCAACCCAAATTTGACGGAGCTAAGTCAAGTACTTGCCTTACCGGTCCCCCCAAGGGAGCAGAGTGGTTCAATGTCAAGGTGACAGTATCAACAGCCACTCCTGCAGGTGAAGTCAAAGTGTACTTGAAGGGCAGCTTGGTGACGTCATGGATTCCACGCTATCCAATCAAAAACCGTGGTGGTGTTGTGGTGGCCAATGGCTACAAAAATGTGGTGTATTACAAGAATTTCCACATTCAGTAATGCCATGCAAAGGTCGTGCTAATTTTAACAGAGCCGAACAGTTAACAGTAATGATCGAATAATATAGCTACAAATACGCGATGTAAGACAGTGATGTCAAGGTTATTGTAAATGTGTTTGAGTAATAATTATAGTAGATTACCAAATGTTCCCGCTGTCATTTTAATAAAGATGCCTTTGTCTAGCTCAGGATTCCGTCCATTCATCTTGTAGTTCTTATATAATTCCTTTAAGTGCCGTTTGACAGTCCCCCCGTCATCTGTTTGCTGAGGAATAAAATGGTATTAGTTTCTCCATCCAGTTGTCTAAACCCAACTGTGGCGGCGGAGCGTTTTGGAACGTGTGTGTGTGTGTGTGTGTGTGTGTGTGTGTGTGTGTGTGTTGGGGAAGGGGGAGGGGTGGGGGTGGCGGGCGGCTAAGACTGTCCCAAAAATACTCGGCAGGTTTTCACATTTGGAGCAACTTTTTTCCGTTCTATCAACCTTTTGTGTTTAAGCATTTTCTAGACCGAAGATTTCCGAAGATTCTCCGATTGTTGTTCGAAGGCCATGCGAACGTTTCCGATCATTTTCGAACTACATAAACGAAGTTTTCCAAAGACTTCCCAGGAAGTTTCGAAGATGTTTGAACTCACTCACGATACGGAATATCTTGACAAACCAATTTTACGCTGCGCTCGCGATATAACCTTGTGTGTTAGGATGTTAGGATAAATGTTTTTCATCTGATATGTCGCGTCTGGAGTAATTTGCTCCTAGTCTCGTAAGGCTGTTTTACTTGACAATGATTTTTAAAATTACAAAATTAAAATTACAGCCAATCATGCTCCTGGGAAATCCATGCAAGAGACAATTTAGTTTTCTTACAAAAGCATTGTGTTTTATATTTTCATCATTAAAAAAAACCTTTCGGGCAGGAATCGCGCGAGGCCCATGAATATAATCTGTTGGTTGAGTAGTACCAAGAGAGGATGATCATCCTCTCTTGATAGTACTTTCGCTTGTTATCTTTTATTGTAGCATTTTGTAGCATCTCGGTACTCATTCTCGTCCCCCAGAGCCGGTTGTCCCTCGCAGTTGCACTAGAAACACATGATTTGATTGGCTAGATTTCCACAAATAGAGTTTGAAATCTAACCAACCAAAATCAACCATTCCCTTTGTTATAAAAGAGTTTAAAGCAATTAATTTGATTGGCTAGTCTTTAAAATCTAGCCAATCAAAACATGTGTACTCAAGGCCACCTGCTTCTCGTGCTTAGGCCACGCCGGCTAAGTGGGACAGGTTTTTTTTTCTCTATTAAGAGAATGCTCTGACACCGTTCTGCTTCAGGGGCGAAAATTGTATTTGCAACTACTATATGGTCATTTGATGAAGTAACATGCAACCCTTTGTCTTCTGTACCGTTTTTGTCTTCTTGGTTCTGAATGTCTCTGGTGTACAGGGAAGTGATTCTTTGTTAAGTCAGCATGTATGTACGCCTGGTAAACAGTGCGGCGTTCTGGAGACCATCTTACTTAGGCAAGATTATTTGGAGAAGAAAGTGGAAGCGCATAGCAAAATATTGGGCTGTAAAAGCTGTACTGAAGGTAACCCGATATGTGTCGAATTAATAGAATGTGTTACATTAATTGTAATACATTCGTCCCCTAGAGTACCATCTTGAGCAGACATGAAAAGCCCGCTTATACGTGGAAAAGGTAATAACTGATCAACATGATATATGAAAATTATTTCAAGAAGACAACAAAAACGCTTGGCAGTATGATTCAGTTTTTTTTTTAATTTTAATTCGGGTAAAAGACACGAGAAGTCATGGTCAGAAACAGTTTCGAGATTTCTAACTAGAATTCACGTCAATTTTTGCAAGTAGGCCAATAAATCTTTATTCAGAAGTCTTTTGCAAACATATTTAAGTTCCCTGCAGTTGCCTTAAGACTTGCCAATCCACAATTAAAAAAACAGTTGTATATCTGCGTAGAGCTTTTAACCAGACTTAGCTAGACTCAAATTATTATAAGTTTTTTGTCTTATTTGCATTAAGCTCCCTTCTTTTGCAGACCTCTAGTGGACTTCACGCCTGTATAAACAAGTGAATATCAGAATTGTCAAGAGTTGTTCTAATGTGCGATCGCAGCCACTAACAAAGTGTCAGTTGTCCTTCACGGAAGTCAGATGTACATAAAAAGTGTTTATTCACATGGAAGATAGTTTTAAAATATACGAAACACTAATTCTAATTTTAACCAATCAGACCGGAGCGTTGTTTCTCTTGCAAATATACGCATTATAGGCGTCATTATTCGAAGGGATATCATAGTGCGCTCTCTCATTCTGTCTGCTCGTGAGCTTAGAGCGATTGTCGATTGAGTGCTGTAAAACCAAAACCAAAGTAATCACTTTGGCCAATCACAAAGTACGCGACCATCCATTGCAAATCAATCAGCCGGCGTAAAGCTACGGAAAACGTGTGGTTTTGGTTTTACTGCTGATTGGTCGAGAGTGGCGCGATCTTTTTTACACCAATCGACCGCTCTATATAAGGTAAAATGGCTTCATAGCCAAATGGCAATCTGCAGTTTTCCATAGAAAACAGTCTTCACATTTAGGCTCACAATACATGGAATTATTAGTAAGACTAGTAAGTGTAAAAATCCTCTCAAGTTATGCCTTCCCTCCATTTATAACATCTATTTCCTGACTGTTATGAAATAGTTGGCCAAATGTTTTCAGTATCTGCTGTGGCCCAGTGCACAAGCATGGTGAGATCACCAACAGACAGCCATTACAAACTGGATGCAGCCACCGCTGACAAAAATATGATGTGTCGTGTTCTCGCTCAACCTACTGGTGAATCGCAGACGTATATCGTGTCAGCGGAGCTACTGAACCAAGCAGGATGGCTGGGAATAAACAGCGGACATCTTGGATTGCTGTTCAATGCTGTGGATGAAAACAACTTTGACTTTGTCTACTTCAGGTGAGTTGCTGGTGGGACGTGCCTGAGTTCGTCAGTCAGTCAGTCAGTCAGTCAGTCAGTCAGTCAGTCAGTCAAAGAAGCTAACAAACCCGTGGCCCTCCTAACGACAATATCACAATGTATGACACGCATCTTATTTACTTGAACCTCGTATACACAGACCCCACAGCACAAGTAGTTGTTATCAGACGGGATACATGGCAAATGGAAACTTGAACTTTGTTGAGAGCAAAGTGTGTCCTAAAGGCCCTCCAAAAGGCGGCGTCTGGTTTCCAGTATCAGTCAGGGTACACGGTCAAGACGTGCAGGTGTACCTCACTGGGGACCTGGTGACGACTGTCAAGTCCCATTTTGCTCCAAGGGCCCGTAGTGGAGTATTCACTTTTCATGGATACCAGAACGTGGTACTCTTCAGAAAGTTCCAAATCGTCCCTCAATTTCATGTCAGTAAGAATTGCGTTAAGACTGTTGAATTTCCAGACTACGTCAAACTTGATGCAGGTCATGGAAAGTGGCCTCAGGATGGCTTTTGTCAAGCCACCTACTTGAAAGACGCCGGACAGTCTAGAGATTATCAGCTGTCAGTTGATCTGTATAACTTCATTGGACGGGACGGAGTCAACATGGGACATCTGGGAGTGTTCTTTAACGCCGAAGATCAGGATAACTATGACTTTGTCAATTTCAGGTTTGTAAATTAAAATATGTTGGTTTATTTTAAATGTACTACAGTTGCACTGGCTAAAAGGTTCTACAAAGAAGATAAGCTGTAATAAATTTTAATGTAGTAAAAAAACAGTAAGGACCCAAAGATAACAGTCTAGAATGGTGAAAGTACACGCATTGAAGGAACCTCGACTTCGTAGGTTTAAAGTTATTCGAAAATGCGTTAGATCGAGTATAATCTGACTTAAGACTTATGCTGTGAATTTTAATTCACAGCATAATCTTAAAACGAACAATAACGATTATTTCCCATTAAAACTGTTGTGTTGTTTGGCAGGAAAATGTGATGAGCTGATTATCGACTTTTAGTTGAAAAAAATAAAATTAATCCGCGTTGCAGCGAATTTGGAAAGCTATTGTTACGAGCGTTAGCCATTTGTCTAAGCTGGGTAGAAAGCACGAGTTTGCAAGGCGGAAATTTAACTACGCAAGGTGAGCTGTAGGGCGAGAAGTGGGTTTTTTTAGCAGCTCTATCCAAGAGACGGGCTCGAGACGATTTTGATTCAGCGGTGTGCCAGGGGGAGGGGCGGATTAGCTATGGCCCGTTCTCAGTTGGCTACGAAAGGGCGCCATTCAGTTCGGTAATTTATGTCTTTTTTCGCGCCAGCAATTTAGTCACTTATTCATGTCCAACTTCTGCATGCATACCATACCTACCATGTCCTGAGATTGCTTACTTGCATTCCCTGATTTTCAGACCTCAATCGGTCAGCGGATGCTTCCAAACAGGTTACGTTTACAAAGGCCAACCCAAATTTGACGGAGCTAAGTCGAGTACTTGCCCTACTGGTCCCCCCAAGGGAGCGGAGTGGTTCAATGTCAAGGTGACAGTATCAACAGCCACTCCTGCACGTGAAGTCAAAGTGTACTTGAAGGGCACCTTGGTGACGTCATGGAATCCACGCTATCCAATCAAAAACCGTGGTGGTGTTCTGGTGGCTAACGGCTACAAGAATGTGGTGTACTACAGGAACTTCCACATTCAGTAAAGCCGGAGGTCGTGCTAATTTTTAACACAGACGAATGGCTCATACCAGTAGCAATGATCGAATAATAGCTAGCTACTAAAAGACTGCTTTAAACGATTTTGTTTGTTCCCCGGTGACAGTCTAACAAGCAAAACAGTCTTTCAAATCCATAGTCAGTATTTCTGCGCATTCGGCTATAATATAAGTTGCTAAACGTTCATGTAATAACAGCAGATTAGCAAGCACTGTAACTGTCATTTGAATATTAAAAGATGCCTTCGTCTAGCTCTTGTTTGTTCCTTATTTCGTTCATCTTGTTCGTGTAATATAAACAGACTACAAAACGCTATTAAAGTGAAGAAATGGTCCTCGCAGTGACAAGAAATTGCAAAGGAAGAAGCCTGAAAAAAAATCAGGGCTTCAATGTTATTTGAAACCGTGACCTCCGCGATACTGGTGCGATGCTCCACCAACTGAGCTATGAAGCCTCACATTGGGAGCGTCGTGTACAACGCAGTTTTCTTTTTCTTCATTTTAAAGGAGATAGACCCTTAACTACATAATGGTTACTATGAATGACTTCTAACCGTCATATCTTGGGCTCCCTTAGTATCCTGGATTTAGTTTTAGACCATGTTTGTTCCATTGGAGGTTGCCTTTACTTTTGATAGTCATGACCGTTTTTGCCAAGTCACGTGACCAGAAGACAAAAATCCTTAAAAATCACACAGCTTACATCTTTTTCCGATGAAACAAAAGTCAAAGGGTGGAGAGCATTCAGGTGCAAAAATGGTTACATTATTTTAAAGGTTTTTACGTCATAAAAACTTAATGACGTCGTAGCTTTTCAGTAACGTGAATCTTAACAAATCCATGCTACAGATTTTGCTTCTAAATGCACTCTACCTATGGTGTTGATTTAAATGGAAAAATGTAAGCTATGTGAGTTTTTAGGGTTTAAGTGTTCGGGTCACGTGACTTACCAAATATGGTCATGAATACCGAAAATGAAGGCAAACTCCAATAGAACAAAGATGGCCAAAAACTAAATCCTGCAGGATACTGAGGGAGCCCAACATATGAAGGTTATAAGTCATCTATAACAACCATTTTGCAGTTTAGGGTCTCTCCCTTTAAAATCTTAAACTTATTTTTCCACCCCCGATCACCACCCTTTCGCTCTTCGCACTTGTTTTCAATTTCAGTTCAGTTTATTTTTACGAGAATATGCCAAGACTAGACCCATGTACTTGACGTAATATTCGGGATAATATATCAAACAAGAGTTTTTTTTAATCACATTTCTAAACACCGAGAAGCGAGTTGAAATTACGAGGCACAGCGGAGTATTTTTGATGACAAACTTCAAGGTGTTTGGAAAAGCGATGAAACACTCCCTTGAGTGTTTGATATATCTTCATATTTAAAACTTAAACTACGGAGAGAACATCATCATCATCATCATCATCATCATCATCACTTCTCTTTGCGCCAGTAGGCGCATATTAAAGACCATCATTTCCTGCTTTTCTGGTTAGCGCTTATTTCAAACCCAGCACACGTCCATTGCTCAACAATGCACACAAATGGCTTGTAAATTACTCCTGAACCTTTTTTGTTCTCGTCTTGTTCGTTTCAGTATATCAGCACACTCCTGCAAGGAGCATTTTGTATTTTATACAAGGCAAAGGTTAAAGTTATAAGAACAAGAAAAAAAATGAGGCAAGATGTGCTAGACGAAGGCATCTTTATTAAAATCATTATTACAGTGCTTTTTAGTCTACCATTATTACTTTTAACTCATATCTACAGCAGGTTAATATTCTCAGAGGAAAGCCTGCAAACATTACTTCACAAAATCAAATGTAGTGTTTAAGTCCATGCATTACTTGAGGTATTCATTAAAAGTATTCTACCCTACTTCGTAAGGATTCATAGTTGTGAAGTAAAAGCTGATCGATAACTACTTTTAGCTCTTCGTCTTTGTTAACATTAACGGGACTTCCAGCTTTACTGAATGTGGAAATTCTTGTAGTACACCACGTTATTGTAGCCATTGGCCACCAGAACACCACCACGGTTTTTGATTGGATAGCGTGGATTCCATGACGTCACCAAGGTGCCGTTCAAGTGCACTTTGACTTCACCTGCAGGAGTGGCTGTTGATACTGTCACCTTGACATTGAACCACTCTGCTCCCTTGGGGGGACCATTAGGGCAAGTACTCGACTTAGCTCCGTCAAATTTGGGTTGGCCATTTTGGACGTAACCTGTCTGAAAGCATCCGCTGACTGAATGAGGCCTGGAAGTCAGAAAAAGAAAAAGAAATCAAAGTGGCTATAAGCCACTAAACTCGGAAAATTTATTATGAAACGAGAATCGAAAACAGCAAACTAACAATAAAAATTTGCCGAAACAAATGATGTTAAGGTGGCTCGACCCAGTTTTTTTCTAGCGACACCTATCAACTTTGTAACCCTCACACTTAAAGCGATTAATGTCAATGACATATCTACTATATCACATGGATTACACATAGACTGAACTGCACTATGATATATATTTTTGGGAGATCGGAATGAATATCACGTGACAATGACGTCACACAGGTTTTTGCTCCGAATCGAATTTTAACGCGTACCCGCATTTTCTATCGAGATCCTCCACGCTACGTATACCTTGGGTGTTTGCCTTCAGCTCTGCGGAGTTTCATCGAAATCTACAAGAGGAATTTCGAAATATCTTGGAATTTCTTTTTAGATGGTATAATTTATGGGTAGAATAAAGAAATTTACGTCTTTTTTGATATTTAATGAGAGGCTTTAGTCCTCATTCTTTTTTAAAAATGTCCCATATCCGATATCCAAACCGTAAGAAGTAGGTAGACTTGCGCGATTTCGAAAAATATGATGTATATTAATCATAGTGGAGCTCAATGTTTAGCTATATTTACCAATTTTACGCCTACTTTCGCAAAAAAGCGATTATTTCAAAACTCGTCGATGAATTTTCTCCAAAATTTTTCAGAGTTGCAATTGATCAGTACACTACACAATCCCTGAATTTCATGCTCATTGAAAACTTCTAAGGTTGTCTAACATAAACGCAAAATTGAGTAAACATTGAAGCGATCTCGCAGTTTTGAATAATTTTGTGCTCTGGGATTTCCTATTGTTTCAAGTTGAGCACAACATCGAATTTCTGTGCACCACGCGTGAAATGACTACGCTTGGCCACCTTCCGAGAGATTTCCGATATCTTTCGGAATATGGTAATATTCTCGAGTTCAATGAAACTCAAAGCCGGTTATGTTTTGACGCCATTCCAGTCATTTACAAATGACTTGACAGCATACTCAGAAACTTAACTCGTTTATACGTTCTTTCTTTTGATGTTTAAATTTCTTTGGCGTAGCATTCAGTACGGCGGCCATTTTTTATTTTGCATTTCTTGTTCTTGGCATTTTTAACTTTCTACTCAGCCAAGACGTCGACCACACAAGAAAAGTTGTTGCGTCACATTTTTTTTCCATTGATTTCTTTAAAACGGACCATATTTCGGAAAGATTTCGGGAAGCTTTCGGAAGGTAGCCAAGCGAAGTCATTTTACGCGTGGTGCACAGGAATTCGATGTTGTGCTCAACTCGAAACAATAGGAAATCCCAGAGCACAGAATTATTCAAAACTACGAGATCGCTTCAATATTTACTCAATTTTGCGTTTATGTTAGGCAACCTTAGAAGTTTTCAATGAGCATGAAATTCAGGGATTGTGTAGTGTACTGATCAATTGCCACTCTGAAAATTTTTGGAGAAAATTCATCGACGAGTTTTGAAATAATCGCTTTTTTGCGAAAGTAGGCGTAAAATTGGTAAAAAGAGCTAAACCTTGAGCTTTACTATGTTTAATATATATCATATTTTTCGAAATCGCGCAAGTCTACCTACTTCTTACCGTTTGGATATCAGATATGGGGCATTTTTAAAAGGAATGAGGGCTAAAATCTCTCATTAAACATCAAAAAAGAAGCAAATTTCTTTATATGAAGTCTTGTCTTTATTTTACGCATAAATTATACCATCTAAAAAAAATTACAAGATATTTCAAAATTCCTCTTGTAGATTTCGATGATCATGAAACTCCGCAGAGCTGAAGGCAAACACCCAAGGTATACGTAGCGTAGAGGATTTCGAGAGAAAATGCGGTTACGGGCTAAAATTCGATTCAGAGCAAAAACCTGTGTGACGTCATTGTCACGTGATATTCATTCCGATCTCCCAAAAATATATATCATATTGTAGTTCAGTCTATGTGTAATCCATATGATATAGTAGATATGTCATTAACATTAATCCCTTTAAGTATGAGGGTTTCAAAGTTGATAGGTATCGCTAGAAAAAAACTGGGTCGAGTCACCTTAAACTTTCCACACTTCAGTCCACTTTACTTAGTTTGATTGTCATTCAGCTGCTAATCGAGAGCAGGCCAAAAGGCCAAGAGATAGAGTGAGTTCCCAACCGTTGCAAATTGTTTTCTATTTCTATTTTTATTTTTGTTTTTCGAAGGTTAGGCACAATAATAATATTATTGTTAAAGGAGTGAAATTCACTTCGCTCACTACAACTCTTTTTTGAGTTAAAAACAGAGTCACGATTAGTAAAGCGGACTTGTCATGGGGATTTTAATGCTTTTCAGTAAAAATATGGTACTAAAATTCGCGAAAACTTGAAGCAATCAGCCTGACTTTTTCAAGTTGAGATCTAAAATTCCTAATGACATCACAATAATATCACTTGTTTATCTCTTTAGTACACATACATGGTGATTTTTAACAAAATTGGACCACTATTCGTAGTTTCCATACGTCTTTAATCTCTTGAGTTTTTGAAGTGAAACTGGTGACCAGCTTCAGTTAGTCCAAACTTTGCTCTCTCTTTCTTTCTTTCACTAATTCCATGTGATTTCATTTCGGTCAATTTTATGGCACAGTTTTATATCTGCGGCATTGCTGTTTTTGCGACTTGCGAAATTGAAAGTACAGTTAAAAATAATTTTCCCGCAAACCTGAAATAGACAAAATCGTAGTTGTCCTGATCTTCGGCGTTAAATAACACCCCCGGATGACCAGAGTCCACTCCCTTCCATCCCATGAAGTTAAATAGATCAACTGACAGCTGATAATCTGTGGACTGTCCACCATCTTTCAAGTAGGTGGCTTGACAAAAGCCATCCTGAGGCCACTTTCCATGATCTGCATCAAGTTTGACGTAGTCTGGAAATTCAACCGTCTTAGCGCACTTCTTACTGACATGTAATTGAGGGACGATTTGGAACTTCCTGAAGAGGACCACGTTCTGGTAGTTATGCCAAGTAAATGCTCCTCCCCGGGCCCTTGGTGCAAAATGGGACTTGATAGACGCCACCAGGTCCCCACTGAGGTACACCTGTACGTCTTGACCATGGACCTTGACTGACACTGGGAACCAGACGCCGCCTTTCGGAGGACCTTTCGGGCACGCTTTACTTTCAACAGTAGTGGGATTCCCCTTGGACATGTATCCGGTCTGATAACAGCCACCAGCGCTGTGGGGTCTGTGTGCAAAAAGTTGAAATGAGATGAACACAACCGAATGTGGGGAATTTACATGCACTTTTCCCCTTGGCTTTCCATGAGAGTTTTATGGTTCGTGTTGTATCTCTTTTGATGAATCGTAACGATTAGTCACCTAAGGACCCATTTTTAATCAGGTTTTTAATAAATGCAAGGCAACTGTCGGAATTAAAATTTGGAAAATTGTCACGAAGTGTAAAATCTTTGTAAAATTTGTGAAACCACTATATTTTATTAAACTATTTCTATGGTCTGTAAGAGTGTAGACGGCGAAATCAGGGTTTGATTTGTTATGATTAAGAAGTCATAAAACAGAATGCCATATCGAAAGACACGTCTTCATCTCACGCCCTTCCCGCCCTCGGCTCACCTGAAGTAGACAAAGTCGAAGTTGTTTTCATCCACAGCATTGAACAGCACGCCGGGATGTCCGCTGTTTATTCCCTGCCATCCTGCTTGGTTCAGTAGCTCCGTTGTCAAGCTGTAGGTCTGCGACTGTTTAGCAGGTTGACCGAGAACACGACATATCGGACTTTTGTTGGCACTTGTCGCATCCAGTTTGTAGTGTGAAGGATATTTTATCATGGCGTCGCAGTTTGCAACAGCAGATATGGAGAACGTTTGGCCATCTATTTCGTAAAAGTTAGGAAACAACAATAACATAAATTAATTAAGCATTTATTTTCTTGCACAGCAAAAGAATTTGGCATTATTCGATCTTCCAGCTGCCTTTCGATCATTCTCTTATCTGTTTTTTTTTTTAACGTAAACTGAACTTTCTTATTTCAAGGAATAGATGATGGGTAATTTCTGCGATGTTTCACTTTTTCACATTTAAATATTATTTAGGATTGTTTGAATTTTTTTCATATGAATAAACATGTCGGAAATCTGACATTTGTCTAAGTGGAATCTCAATGAAAACTCGAGCTCTAAGTCTAATTTTTTATTGATATAAGCTAAAGGCATAGTATACAAGCACCGATATTAAGTTCGACAATATTGAAATAACTAATTGCAGGACTTAACACACAACTGATGTGAAAAAAAACAGCTATGTATACAAAAAGGAATTTATAGATTTGGGCGGGTGAGG
>NC_135761.1:3867974-3983427 GCF_052425735.1 Oculina patagonica | reverse complement strand
GGGTTGCGATCCTCCTTTTTTTTTCCGAAAGGTTTAAATTTTGGTCACAAATGCTCCCACAATGCTTTCACAACATCTCCACAAACTTGAATTTTTTGTTGAGTGGCCTTGTTATTGGCCCTCCTCTTCGGCCCCCCCTGTTTTTGAATTTTGTGGATCAGACCCTGTCTGCCTTACTCGATCAAATAGGAACAGGAAAAATGCATTTTTTGTCAGTATTTGAATTTAAAATGTATAATAATAAATAATAAAAGTATCATGCTAAATCTTTCTAACTTTTTGATAGGCTAAGGGAGTCGACGTATATAAGGCCGGAGCTATAGCTTTATACAGGGGCATTTCTACATAACAAGGGGCCAAAGGGACTGGCAAAATATGTTTGCCATAACAAGGTTTCGTTATATCGGGGTTCTTTTCTATATATTTTACTGATTACTGGGCTGAAAAATATCGCTCGTTATACCGGTGACGGTTTGTTAAATCGAGGTTCCACTGTTAAGTCTTTCAGTAAGAAAGTAAGAGTTGTAACGCGCTTCTGTTCTTTGTGCACTTTATCTACAGACCCCACAGCGCTGGTGGCTGTTATCAGACCGGATACATGTCCAACGGGAACCCCACCACTGTTGAAAGTAAAGCGTGTCCTAAAGGCCCTCCAAAAGGCGGCGTCTGGTTCTCAGTGTCAGTCAAAGTCCTCGACCATGACGTACAGGTGTACTTCAATGGGGATCTGGTGACGACTGTCAAGTCCCATTTTGCGCCAAGCGCCCGAGGAGGAGTATTTACTTGGCATGGATACCAGAACGTGGTCCTCTTCAGGAAGTTCCAAATCGTCCCTCAATTTTATACCACTAAAAAATGCGTCAAGGCAGTTGAACTTCCGGGTTACGTCAAACTTGATGCGGATCACGGAAGGTGGCCTAAGGATGGCTTCTGTCAAGCTGAGTACTTGAACGATGCCGGACAGTCTACAGATTATCAGCTGTCAGTTGATCTGTATAACTTCATTGGACGGGACGGAGTCAACTATGGTCATCCGGGAGTGTTCTTTAACGCCGAAGATCAGGACAACTATGACTTTGTCTATTTCAGGTTTGAAAAAGAACTATTTTAAAATAATCTTCAATTTTGCCGACTAAAACAATTGTCGTAAATGAAATATGCTGTAAAAAGGGGAACATAGGAAAAATAACAGAGCAAAAAAGACTGTTTTGCATTCTAAAAACCGAGAAGAAAGGCCCTTTTTTAAGGGATGAATCATTACATTTTCAAGAGGTGCAATGTGCAATAGATTTAGCGTTGAGCCCTGTTTTGCAATCCTTATGACTTTGCATTTCTGGGTTTGATCCTTTACACACGAGGGGTTGTGAAGGGGGGGGGGGGGGGGGGGAGTTATCTCTTGTACTTAGAAGTATTTTGCGCAAGGACTATAATTAATTTTGGATGCATTTTGTCATGTTCCCAACCAGGATATGCAGAAGAATAACATTTGTTTTATCTTTCGGCCCTTTCACTTATCTTGTTCCAGGAGTGTTTTTCATTGCGCGCCTCGTAAACAGCATTTCGACTTTTTTTCTCTTTTTCTTATTTCTAGGCCTCATTCGGTCAGCGCATGCTTCCAGACAGGTTACGTTTACAAAGGCCAACCCAAATTTGACGGAGCTAAGTCAAGTACTTGCCTTACCGGTCCCCCCAAGGGAGCAGAGTGGTTCAATGTCAAGGTGACAGTATCAACAGCCACTCCTGCAGGTGAAGTCAAAGTGTACTTGAAGGGCAGCTTGGTGACGTCATGGATTCCACGCTATCCAATCAAAAACCGTGGTGGTGTTGTGGTGGCCAATGGCTACAAAAATGTGGTGTATTACAAGAATTTCCACATTCAGTAATGCCATGCAAAGGTCGTGCTAATTTTAACAGAGCCGAACAGTTAACAATAATGATCGAATAATATAGCTACAAATACACGATGTAAGACAGTGATGTCAAGGTTATTGTAAATGTGTTTGAGTAATAATTATAGTAGATTACTAAATGTTCCCGCTGTCATTTTAATAAAGATGCCTTTGTCTAGCTCAGGATTCCGTCCATTCATCTTGTAGTTCTTATATAATTCCTTTAAGTGCCGTTTGACAGTCCCCCCGTCATCTGTTTGCTGACGAATAAAATGGTATTAGTTTCTCCATCCAGTTGTCTAAACCCAACTGTGGCGGCGGAGCGTTTTGAAACGTGTGTGTGTGTGTGTGTGTGTGTGTGTGTGTGTGTTTGGGGAAGGGGAGAGGGGTGGGGGTGGCGGGCGGCTAAGACTGTCCCAAAAATACTCGGCAGGTTTTCACATTTGGAGCAACTTTTTTCCGTTCTATCAACCTTTTGTGTTTAAGCATTTTCTAGACCGAAGATTTCCGAAGATTCTCCGATTGTTGTTCGAAGGCCATGCGAACGTTTCCGATCATTTTCGAACTACATAAACGAAGTTTTCCAAAGACTTCCCAGGAAGTTTCGAAGATGTTTGAACTCACTCACGATACGGAATATCTTGACAAACCAATTTTACGCTGCGCTCGCGATATAACCTTGTGTGTTAGGATGTTAGGATAAATGTTTTTCATCTGATATGTCGCGTCTGGAGTAATTTGCTCCTAGTCTCGTAAGGCTGTTTTACTTGACAATGATTTTTAAAATTACAAAATTAAAATTACAGCCAATCATGCTCCTGGGAAATCCATGCAAGAGACAATTTAGTTTTCTTACAAAAGCATTGTGTTTTATATTTTCATCATTAAAAAAAACCTTTCGGGCAGGAATCGCGCGAGGCCCATGAATATAATCTGTTGGTTGAGTAGTACCAAGAGAGGATGATCATCCTCTCTTGGTAGTACTTTCGCTTGTTATCTTTTATTGTAGCATTTTGTAGCATCTCGGTACTCATTCTCGTCCCCCAGAGCCGGTTGTCCCTCGCAGTTGCACTAGAAACACATGATTTGATTGGCTAGATTTCCACAAATAGAGTTTGAAATCTAACCAACCAAAATCAACCGTTCCCTTTGTTATAAAAGAGTTAAAAGCGATAAATTTGATTGGCTAGTCTTCAAAATCTAGCCAATCAAATCATGTGTCCACAGAGCCACCTGCTTCTCGTGCTAAGGCCTCGCCGGCTAAGGGGGACAGGTTTTTCTCTCTATTTAGAGAATGCACTGACACCGTTCTGCTTCAGGGGCGAAAATTGCATTTGCAACTACTATATGGTCATTTGATGAAGTAACATGCAACCCTTTGTCTTCTGTACCGTTTTTGTCTTCTTGGTTCTGAATGTCTCTGGTGTACAGGGAAATCATTCTTTGTTAAGTCAGCATGTATGTACGCCTGGTAAACAGTGCGGCGTTCTGGAGACCATCTTACTTAGGCAAGATTATTTGGAGAAGAAAGTGGAAGCGCATAGCAAAATATTGGGCTGTAAAAGCTGTACTGAAGGTAACCCGATATGTGTCGAATTAATAGAATGTGTTACATTAATTGTAATACATTCGTCCCCTAGAGTACCATCTTGAGCAGACATGAAAAGCCCGCTTAGACGTGGAAAAGGAAATAACTGATCAACATGATATATGAAAATTATTTCAAGAAGACAACAAAAACGCTTGGCAGTATGATTCAGTTTTTTTTTTAATTTTAATTCGGGTAAAAGACACGAGAAGTTCATGGTCAGAAACAGTTTCGAGATTTCTAACTAGAATTCACGTCCATTTTTGCAAGTAGGCCGATAAATCTTTATTCATAAGTCTTTTGCAAACATATTTAAGTTCCCTGCAGTTGCCTTAAGACTTGCCAATCCACAATTAAAAAAAACAGTAATATATCTGCGTAGAGCTTTTAACCAGACTTAGCTAGACCCAAATTATTATAAGTTTTTTGTCTTATTTGCATTAAGCTCCCTTCTTTTGCAGACCTCTAGTGGACTTCACGCCTGTATAAACAAGTGAATATCAGAATTGTCAAGAGTTGTTCTAATGTGCGATCGCAGCCACTAACAAAGTGTCAGTTGTCCTTCACGGAAGTCAGATGTACATAAAAAGTGTTTATTCACATGGAAGATAGTTTTAAAATATACGAAACACTAATTCTAATTTTAACCAATCAGACCGGAGCGTTGTTTCTCTTGCAAATATACGCATTATAGGCGTCATTATTCGAAGGGATATCATAGTGCGCTCTCTCATTCTGTCTGCTCGTGAGCTTAGAGCGATTGTCGATTGAGTGCAGTAAAACCAAAACCAAAGTAATCACTTTGGCCAATCACAAAGTACGCGACCATCCATTGCAAATCAATCAGCCGGCGTAAAGCTACGGAAAACGTGTGGTTTTGGTTTTACTGCTGATTGGTCGAGAGTGGCGCGATCTTTTTTACACCAATCGACCGCTCTATATAAGGTAAAATGGCTTCATAGCCAAATGGCAATCTGCAGTTTTCCATAGAAAACATAGTCTTCACATTTAGGCTCACAATACATGAAATTATTAGTAAGACTAGTAAGTGTAAAAATCCTCTCAAGTTATGCCTTCCCTCCATTTATAACATCTATTTCCTGACTGTTATGAAATAGTTGGCCAAATGTTTTCAGTATCTGCTGTGGCCCAGTGCACAAGCATGGTGAGATCACCAACAGACAGCCATTACAAACTGGATGCAGCCACCGCTGACAAAAATATGATGTGTCGTGTTCTCGCTCAACCTACTGGTGAATCGCAGACGTATATCGTGTCAGCGGAGCTACTGAACCAAGCAGGATGGCTGGGAATAAACAGCGGACATCTTGGATTGCTGTTCAATGCTGTGGATGAAAACAACTTTGACTTTGTCTACTTCAGGTGAGTTGCTGGTGGGACGTGCCTGAGTTCGTCAGTCAGTCAGTCAGTCAGTCAGTCAGTCAGTCAGTCAGTCAAAGAAGCTAACAAACCCGTGGCCCTCCTAACGACAATATCACAATGTATGACACGCATCTTATTTACTTGAACCTCGTATACACAGACCCCACAGCACAAGTAGTTGTTATCAGACGGGATACATGGCAAATGGAAACTTGAACTTTGTTGAGAGCAAAGTGTGTCCTAAAGGCCCTCCAAAAGGCGGCGTCTGGTTTCCAGTATCAGTCAGGGTACACGGTCAAGACGTGCAGGTGTACCTCACTGGGGACCTGGTGACGACTGTCAAGTCCCATTTTGCTCCAAGGGCCCGTAGTGGAGTATTCACTTTTCATGGATACCAGAACGTGGTACTCTTCAGAAAGTTCCAAATCGTCCCTCAATTTCATGTCAGTAAGAATTGCGTTAAGACTGTTGAATTTCCAGACTACGTCAAACTTGATGCAGGTCATGGAAAGTGGCCTCAGGATGGCTTTTGTCAAGCCACCTACTTGAAAGACGCCGGACAGTCTAGAGATTATCAGCTGTCAGTTGATCTGTATAACTTCATTGGACGGGACGGAGTCAACATGGGACATCTGGGAGTGTTCTTTAACGCCGAAGATCAGGATAACTATGACTTTGTCAATTTCAGGTTTGTAAATTAAAATATGTTGGTTTATTTTAAATGTACTACAGTTGCACTGGCTAAAAGGTTCTACAAAGAAGATAAGCTGTAATAAATTTTAATGTAGTAAAAAAACAGTAAGGACCCAAAGATAACAGTCTAGAATGGTGAAAGTACACGCATTGAAGGAACCTCGACTTCGTAGGTTTAAAGTTATTCGAAAATGCGTTAGATCGAGTATAATCTGACTTAAGACTTATGCTGTGAATTTTAATTCACAGCATAATCTTAAAACGAACAATAACGATTATTTCCCATTAAAACTGTTGTGTTGTTTGGCAGGAAAATGTGATGAGCTGATTATCGACTTTTAGTTGAAAAAAATAAAATTAATCCGCGTTGCAGCGAATTTGGAAAGCTATTGTTACGAGCGTTAGCCATTTGTCTAAGCTGGGTAGAAAGCACGAGTTTGCAAGGCGGAAATTTAACTACGCAAGGTGAGCTGTAGGGCGAGAAGTGGGTTTTTTTAGCAGCTCTATCCAAGAGACGGGCTCGAGACGATTTTGATTCAGCGGTGTGCCAGGGGGAGGGGCGGATTAGCTATGGCCCGTTCTCAGTTGGCTACGAAAGGGCGCCATTCAGTTCGGTAATTTATGCCTTTTTTCGCGCCAGCAATTTAGTCACTTATTCATGTCTAACTTCTGCATGCATACCATACCTACCATGTCCTGAGATTGCTTACTTGCATTCCCTGATTTTCAGACCTCAATCGGTCAGCGGATGCTTCCAAACAGGTTACGTTTACAAAGGCCAACCCAAATTTGACGGAGCTAAGTCGAGTACTTGCCCTACTGGTCCCCCCAAGGGAGCGGAGTGGTTCAATGTCAAGGTGACAGTATCAACAGCCACTCCTGCAGGTGAAGTCAAAGTGTACTTGAAGGGCACCTTGGTGACGTCATGGAATCCACGCTATCCAATCAAAAACCGTGGTGGTGTTCTGGTGGCTAACGGCTACAAGAATGTGGTGTACTACAGGAACTTCCACATTCAGTAAAGCCGGAGGTCGTGCTAATTTTTAACACAGACGAATGGCTCATACCAGTAGCAATGATCGAATAATAGCTAGCTACTAAAAGACTGCTTTAAACGATTTTGTTTGTTCCCCGGTGACAGTCTAACAAGCAAAACAGTCTTTCAAATCCATAGTCAGTATTTCTGCGCATTCGGCTATAATATAAGTTGCTAAACGTTCATGTAATAACAGCAGATTAGCAAGCACTGTAACTGTCATTTGAATATTAAAAGATGCCTTCGTCTAGCTCTTGTTTGTTCCTTATTTCGTTCATCTTGTTCGTGTAATATAAACAGACTACAAAACGCTATTAAAGTGAAGAAATGGTCCTCGCAGTGACAAGAAATTGCAAAGGAAGAAGCCTGAAAAAAAATCAGGGCTTCAATGTTATTTGAAACCGTGACCTCCGCGATACTGGTGCGATGCTCCACCAACTGAGCTATGAAGCCTCACATTGGGAGCGTCGTGTACAACGCAGTTTTCTTTTTCTTCATTTTAAAGGAGATAGACCCTTAACTACATAATGGTTACTATGAATGACTTCTAACCGTCATATCTTGGGCTCCCTTAGTATCCTGGATTTAGTTTTAGACCATGTTTGTTCCATTGGAGGTTGCCTTTACTTTTGATAGTCATGACCGTTTTTGCCAAGTCACGTGACCAGAAGACAAAAATCCTTAAAAATCACACAGCTTACATCTTTTTCCGATGAAACAAAAGTCAAAGGGTGGAGAGCATTCAGGTGCAAAAATGGTTACATTATTTTAAAGGTTTTTACGTCATAAAAACTTAATGACGTCGTAGCTTTTCAGTAACGTGAATCTTAACAAATCCATGCTACAGATTTTGCTTCTAAATGCACTCTACCTATGGTGTTGATTTAAATGGAAAAATGTAAGCTATGTGAGTTTTTAGGGTTTAAGTGTTCGGGTCACGTGACTTACCAAATATGGTCATGAATACCGAAAATGAAGGCAAACTCCAATAGAACAAAGATGGCCAAAAACTAAATCCTGCAGGATACTGAGGGAGCCCAACATATGAAGGTTATAAATCATCTATAACAACCATTTTGCAGTTTAGGGTCTCTCCCTTTAAAATCTTAAACTTATTTTTCCACCCCCGATCACCACCCTTTCGCTCTTCGCACTTGTTTTCAATTTCAGTTCAGTTTATTTTTACGAGAATATGCCAAGACTAGACCCATGTACTTGACGTAATATTCGGGATAATATATCAAACAAGAGTTTTTTTTAATCACATTTCTAAACACCGAGAAGCGAGTTGAAATTACGAGGCGCAGCGGAGTATTTTTGATGACAAACTTCAAGGTGTTTGGAAAAGCGATGAAACACTCCCTTGAGTGTTTGATATATCTTCATATTTAAAACTTAAACTACGGAGAGAACATCATCATCATCATCATCATCATCATCATCACTTCTCTTTGCGCCAGTAGGCGCATATTAAAGACCATCATTTCCTGCTTTTCTGGTTAGCGCTTATTTCAAACCCAGCACACGTCCATTGCTCAACAATGCACACAAATGGCTTGTAAATTACTCCTGAACCTTTTTTGTTCTCGTCTTGTTCGTTTCAGTATATCAGCACACTCCTGCAAGGAGCATTTTGTATTTTATACAAGGCAAAGGTTAAAGTTATAAGAACAAGAAAAAAAATGAGGCAAGATGTGCTAGACGAAGGCATCTTTATTAAAATCATTATTACAGTGCTTTTTAGTCTACCATTATTACTTTTAACTCATATCTACAGCAGGTTAATATTCTCAGAGGAAAGCCTGCAAACATTACTTCACAAAATCAAATGTAGTGTTTAAGTCCATGCATTACTTGAGGTATTCATTAAAAGTATTCTACCCTACTTCGTAAGGATTCATAGTTGTGAAGTAAAAGCTGATCGATAACTACTTTTAGCTCTTCGTCTTTGTTAACATTAACGGGACTTCCAGCTTTACTGAATGTGGAAATTCTTGTAGTACACCACGTTATTGTAGCCATTGGCCACCAGAACACCACCACGGTTTTTGATTGGATAGCGTGGATTCCATGACGTCACCAAGGTGCCGTTCAAGTGCACTTTGACTTCACCTGCAGGAGTGGCTGTTGATACTGTCACCTTGACATTGAACCACTCTGCTCCCTTGGGGGGACCATTAGGGCAAGTACTCGACTTAGCTCCGTCAAATTTGGGTTGGCCATTTTGGACATAACCTGTCTGAAAGCATCCGCTGACTGAATGAGGCCTGGAAGTCAGAAAAAGAAAAAGAAATCAAAGTGGCTATAAGCCACTAAACTCGGAAAATTTATTATGAAACGAGAATCGAAAACAGCAAACTAACAATAAAAATTTGCCGAAACAAATGATGTTAAGGTGGCTCGACCCAGTTTTTTTCTAGCGACACCTATCAACTTTGTAACCCTCACACTTAAAGCGATTAATGTCAATGACATATCTACTATATCACATGGATTACACATAGACTGAACTGCACTATGATATATATTTTTGGGAGATCGGAATGAATATCACGTGACAATGACGTCACACAGGTTTTTGCTCCGAATCGAATTTTAGCCCGTACCCGCATTTTCTATCGAGATCCTCCACGCTACGTATACCTTGGGTGTTTGCCTTCAGCTCTGCGGAGTTTCATCGAAATCTACAAGAGGAATTTCGAAATATCTTGGAATTTCTTTTTAGATGGTATAATTTATGGGTAGAATAAAGAAATTTACGTCTTTTTTGATATTTAATGAGAGGCTTTAGTCCTCATTCTTTTTTAAAAATGTCCCATATCCGATATCCAAACCGTAAGAAGTAGGTAGACTTGCGCGATTTCGAAAAATATGATGTATATTAATCATAGTGGAGCTCAATGTTTAGCTATATTTACCAATTTTACGCCTACTTTCGCAAAAAAGCGATTATTTCAAAACTCGTCGATGAATTTTCTCCAAAATTTTTCAGAGTTGCAATTGATCAGTACACTACACAATCCCTGAATTTCATGCTCATTGAAAACTTCTAAGGTTGTCTAACATAAACGCAAAATTGAGTAAACATTGAAGCGATCTCGCAGTTTTGAATAATTTTGTGCTCTGGGATTTCCTATTGTTTCAAGTTGAGCACAACATCGAATTTCTGTGCACCACGCGTGAAATGACTACGCTTGGCCACCTTCCGAGAGATTTCCGATATCTTTCGGAATATGGTAATATTCTCGAGTTCAATGAAACTCAAAGCCGGTTATGTTTTGACGCCATTCCAGTCATTTACAAATGACTTGACAGCATACTCAGAAACTTAACTCGTTTATACGTTCTTTCTTTTGATGTTTAAATTTCTTTGGCGTAGCATTCAGTACGGCGGCCATTTTTTATTTTGCATTTCTTGTTCTTGGCATTTTTAACTTTCTACTCAGCCAAGACGTCGACCACACAAGAAAAGTTGTTGCGTCACATTTTTTTTCCATTGATTTCTTTAAAACGGACCATATTTCGGAAAGATTTCGGGAAGCTTTCGGAAGGTAGCCAAGCGAAGTCATTTTACGCGTGGTGCACAGGAATTCGATGTTGTGCTCAACTCGAAACAATAGGAAATCCCAGAGCACAGAATTATTCAAAACTACGAGATCGCTTCAATATTTACTCAATTTTGCGTTTATGTTAGGCAACCTTAGAAGTTTTCAATGAGCATGAAATTCAGGGATTGTGTAGTGTACTGATCAATTGCCACTCTGAAAATTTTTGGAGAAAATTCATCGACGAGTTTTGAAATAATCGCTTTTTTGCGAAAGTAGGCGTAAAATTGGTAAAAAGAGCTAAACCTTGAGCTTTACTATGTTTAATATATATCATATTTTTCGAAATCGCGCAAGTCTACCTACTTCTTACCGTTTGGATATCAGATATGGGGCATTTTTAAAAGGAATGAGGGCTAAAACCTCTCATTAAACATCAAAAAAGAAGCAAATTTCTTTATATGAAGTCTTGTCTTTATTTTACGCATAAATTATACCATCTAAAAAAAATTACAAGATATTTCAAAATTCCTCTTGTAGATTTCGATGATCATGAAACTCCGCAGAGCTGAAGGCAAACACCCAAGGTATACGTAGCGTAGAGGATTTCGAGAGAAAATGCGGTTACGGGCTAAAATTCGATTCAGAGCAAAAACCTGTGTGACGTCATTGTCACGTGATATTCATTCCGATCTCCCAAAAATATATATCATATTGTAGTTCAGTCTATGTGTAATCCATATGATATAGTAGATATGTCATTAACATTAATCCCTTTAAGTATGAGGGTTTCAAAGTTGATAGGTATCGCTAGAAAAAAACTGGGTCGAGCCACCTTAAACTTTCCACACTTCAGTCCACTTTACTTAGTTTGATTGTCATTCAGCTGCTAATCGAGAGCAGGCCAAAAGGCCAAGAGATAGAGTGAGTTCCCAACCGTTGCAAATTGTTTTCTCTTTCTATTTTTATTTTTGTTTTTCGAAGGTTAGGCACAATAATAATATTATTGTTAAAGGAGTGAAATTCACTTCGCTCACTACAACTCTTTTTTGAGTTAAAAACAGAGTCACGATTAGTAAAGCGGACTTGTCATGGGGATTTTAATGCTTTTCAGTAAAAATATGGTACTAAAATTCGCGAAAACTTGAAGCAATCAGCCTGACTTTTTCAAGTTGAGATCTAAAATTCCTAATGACATCACAATAATATCACTTGTTTATCTCTTCAGTACACATACATGGTGATTTTTAACAAAATTGGACCACTATTCGTAGTTTCCATACGTCTTTAATCTCTTGAGTTTTTGAAGTGAAACTGGTGACCAGCTTCGGTTAGTCCCGCTCTCTCTCTTTCTCCTATCCTGATTTCATTTCGGTCAATTTTATGGCACAGTTTTATATCTGCGACATTGCTGTTTTTGCGACTTTGCGAAATTGAAAGTACAGTTAAAAACAATTTTCCCGCAAACCTGAAATAGACGAAATCGTAGTTGTCCTGATCTTCGGCGTTAAATAACACCCCCGGATGACCAGAGTTCACTCCCTTCCATCCCATGAAGTTAAACAGATCAACTGACAGCTGATAATCTGTAGACTGTCCGGCATCTTTCAAGTAGGTGGCTTGACAAAAGCCATCCTGAGGCCACTTTCCATGATCTGCATCAAGTTTGACGTAGTCTGGAAATTCAACCGTCTTAGCGCACTTCTTAATGACATGTAATTGAGGGACGATTTGGAACTTCCTGAAGAGGACCACATTTTGGTAGTTATGCCAAGTAAATACTCCTCCCCGGGCCCTTGGTGCAAAATGGGATTTGATAGACGCCACCAGGTCCCCACTGAGGTACACCTGTACATCTTGACCGTGGACCTTGACTGACACTGGGAACCAGACGCCGCCTTTCGGAGGACCTTTCGGGCACGCTTTACTTTCAACAGTAGTGGGATTCCCCTTGGACATGTATCCGGTCTGATAACAGCCACCAGCGCTGTGGGGTCTGTGTGCAAAAAGTTGAAGTAAGATGAACACAACCGAATGTGGGGAATTTACATGCACTTTTCTCCTTGGCTTTCCATGAGAGTTTTATGGTTCGTGTTGTATCTCTTTTGATGAATCGTAACGATGAGTCACCTAAGGACCCATTTTTAATCAGGTTTTTAATAAATTCAAGGCAACTGTCGGAATTAAAATTTGGAAAATTGTCACGAAGTGTAAAATCTTTGTAAAATTTGTGAAACCAATATATTTTATTAACCTATTTCTATGGTCTGTAAGAGTGTAGACGGCGAAATCAGGGTTTGATTTGTTGTGATTCAGAAGTCATAAAACAGAATGCCATATCGAAAGACACGTCTTCATCTCACGCCCTTTCCGCCCTCGGCTCACCTGAAGTAGACAAAGTCGAAGTTGTTTTCATCCACAGCATTGAACAGCACGCCGGGATGTCCGCTGTTTATTCCCTGCCATCCTGCTTGGTTCAGTAGCTCCGTTGTCAAGCTGTAGGTCTGCGACTGTTTAGCAGGTTGACCGAGAACACGACATATCGGACTTTTGTTGGCACTTGTCGCATCCAGTTTGTAGTGTGAAGGATATTTTATCATGGCGTCGCAGTTTGCAACAGCACATATGGAGAACGTTTGGCCATCTATTTCGTAAAAGTTAGGAAACAACAATAACATAAATTAATTAAGCATTTATTTTCTTGCACAGCAAATGAATTTGGCATTATTCGATCTTCCAGCTGCCTTTCGATCATTCTTTTATCTGTTTTTTTTTTTTTAACGTAAACTGACCTTTCTTATTTCAAGAAATAGATGATGGGTAATTTCTGCGATGTTTCACTTTTTCACATTTAAATATTATTTAGCATTGTTTGAATTTTTTTCATATGAATAAACATTTCGGAAATCTGACATTTGTCTAAGTGGAATCTCAATGAAAACTCGAGCTCTAAGTCTAATTTTTTATTGATATATAAAGCTTTTAAAGGCATAGTATACAAGCACCGATATCAAGTTCGACAATATTGAAATAACTAATTGCAGGACTTAGCACACAACTGATGTGAAAAAAAACAGCTATGTATACAAAAAGGAATTTATAGATTTGGGCGGGTGAGGACTGAGAAAAAAGTGTTACTTGTTAGTTGAAAACGATCCAAAGCAAAACCGCGTATGAGCAGAAAAAAAGAAGAAAAGCATCTCACTTTCAGTATTGAGAGCAGAGAATTTCCAGAGTCAGTGTTCAAGACAAAGTTCTCTCGACCTTCATAAGCTTTTAAAGACTAATGTTCTTAAGTTTTGTTAACACGGAAGATAAAAATATTTATACTGACTACGGTTTTGGACAAATTAGGAAGAGCCGTATAGTATCTTACGTGAAAGAAATGACAAATAAGGTTTTGTGGCTTTGTGGGCTTTTTCTCATATTTACGTAAAATTTGGTATTCTTAGAAATTTTCAGTGAATTTTCTTCCATGTGAATAAATACCTTTTATAGAGCTGTTTATTTAGAGGCAAAAACTGTCACTTTTTAATTGATTTTATTCACACACTAAATTAGCTCTTGACAATTTGGAAATCACTTGCTTATACAGGTGCTAGTTTTTAAAAACAGTTTTTTTTTTTAAAAATGTGATAATAAAAAAAATAAGATTATTGTTGCTCATCGTGGGTAAATGCGATAATTTATTATGTAAAGTATTATCGTTTGTCGCATGATGTGAGATGTAAATCACAACGTATCGACTGTCGTTACTCAAGTCTTCATCAGGGTTTCAAGCATGAAAATTTGTGCAAAACGATAAAGCTAAATTCAAACTAGACGATTAACTTGTAATTTAGGTCTTAATGGCACTTGAATTTCTGTAAGTTTATAGATAGCAACGTTTCCTTATGATTTTCTTTGCCATGACCTTGTTTGAAGTAGGTGTCTTTGGTCGTATGAGAACTTCATGAGGTCTCACAACATGAAGTCACCTCAAGTTGGCTACTGCATCTTACTGCAGTGTTCTGTTGTCTTACTCTATTATGTCTATTAACCTCGAGAGAAAGGTTTTGCATTGAATTGTGGCGACTAAATGTTTTGTCCTTTCGATCGAATGTTCTCGCAGGTGGGCGGGTCTTAAAAAAGGAGAACGTAGCGAACATGCATTTTCAGGTGCTATAAAAATGCAAAGGTAGCATCGCCTTGTAACTACAATAAAAAGCTTTCATTTAGGAGTGACATCATTTTGACTTTGAAAAAACTCAAAACTAGTTTTAGACTATGACTATTCGTGTTTTTGCACCCGCAAGAAATGTGAAACGGTTTTGTGTCTTTCTGATATAAAACTTTCAAATTTATTTGCCTTTCCGTGAATAAACGCGGACCTCTCATATCTGTTTCAGTTGATATTCTAAGGGTCAAATGTATGAACAGCCCTATTTATGATCTGAAACCTATAAAACAATTTCGTATAACATTGTCAACGATCGTACCTTTAGTACAGCTTTTACCGGCAAGTATTTTGCTATGCGCTTCCACTCTCTTCTCCAAATATGCTTGTTTTTGCAGGATGTTCTCAAGAACCCCGCACTGTTTACCAGAGCCACTTGACAACACACACTGAGTATCAAGGACATTCAGTACCAAGAAGGCACTAACGAAACGCGAAACGAACAGCTGCATGTTTCTTGCGCTCGACCTTACAACAAATGAGCAAATTAATAATCGCGAATAAAGTTTTCAACACTGAAACAGTGGCATCCGCCAATCAGAAACTAGCGCCAGTACTCCGTGTAGGTCTGCATGGGCCTCGGATCAGAACACTCATTGACATGTTTGTTTAGCGTTTGTTTACATTTGCCTTGAAAAGCCTCTTTGGGGGAGTGGTCAATTATGATTTTTTTTATTTTATTATCAAAATGAAAATTGTTGCAAAAAAATAATCGTTTCTGATAATAGCGTTCCCCAGGCACACGATTCATATGACTGTATAAGTGCTTTTTTGTGGGAACAAAACTGAATCTTTACTGTAAGCACTGAAATAAGTTCATTATGACTGAGACTGCGTAGATACGTCAATATGTTTGATAAGAAGTTAACATTGGGCTTGATTGCACGCCAACGTGATTGATAACTCACTACAGTGGAGCCCCGCTTTACGGACACCCGCTTAATACGGACACCCCGCTATAACGGACAGTTTCGTTGGTCCCGACGAAAACCTCATACAGTTTCTCTTAAATTAACCCGCTTAATACGGACACCCGTTAATACGGACAACGGACACTTTTTCGTGTCCCGAGTGACAAACTGTCATACATTGTCAACCCCGCTTTACGGACACTGTTTATCTGTGCACTGTCAATTTTTACTGTCCTGAATATTTGCTAACTTCACCCTGGTCAAATAATGACAGAATTCGATGAGTTGAAACGATTTTCGTGACTTGCAAAGGTTTTGTCGAATCTTTAGTCCGCTTGGTTGTGTCGCAAGCTAATAGCTTCCGAGCAAAGTAAAGTTACCAACTTTTAAAAATGAGTTTGTAGAGTTTAAGAACGGTCACGGTCAGAGTTTCAGTTACATAGAAAACGTTTTGTTGCTCAGTGAGATGCATTTTATTTCTTGTATATAGTAAAGTTGCGACATTTTCAAATAATTCCACTCTTGAACTTGATCGTAAGGTTTTCGTAAAAAGAAGTGTGTAAAAACTATTTATTTTAGTCAGAGAGCCGGTTCACAGTTTGTATTTCTTACAGTTACAGTACAATATTAAAGAAAGTTTTGTTGCCGTAAAAACGTTTGCCTTCGTCTTTGTGACGATAAAACATGTATCCGTGACTTTTTCTGAGACCCCGCTTAATACGGACACCCCGTTTATAAGGACAATTTGGCCTGTCCCCTTGGTGTCCGTATTAACGGGGTTCCACTGTATTTGTTGCCAACAATGTTTAAAAGGTTGGTTGGAAGCACCAAGGACATTTGATACCAAGAAGGCACAGACAATATAAGGCAGGAACAGTTGCATGTTACTTGTGCTCGAGCTTGACGTCGAACGAGCAAATTAAGCAAACACAGTTTAAACAGTTGCAGCAAGATATAGATATCTCCGATATGCTACAAACACAACCTAGTGCTAGTACTCCGTGTAAGTCTTCCTGGGCCTCGAGCCAAGCCGGTAATGACAGATTTTATGATCAAAATACAAAAACAGTCGGGAGAATAAGTACCAGTTCTGGCAAATCTTCGTTGAAGCACTCGAAGTATTTCCGTAATATTTCATTCAATCAGAAACTTGGGCGAGAGCTCACGAGTACTTCGAAAGCAATCGCGCATACAAATACTTTATGCTGCTTAGCAACTCCTGGGGCGAAAACTTCGGGCTCACTCACTTCTCGGAAAAGTGATGTCGCCATCAACTGGCACTTGTTCCCCCGACTAAAAAACAACAGTTTGTAAGCAAATTATTATTCCTTACTTCGACTCTGGCGGCTTCGTTGTCTACTCGCTCGCAATTTTCTCATTCCTCTTTTTGCAGAAAAGGGACTGCCTGCAGTCTTGTTTGTAAACCAATTTTATACAATAGTCTATCAGTTGTTAGTAGAAACTCAGCTGTGTTCTATTGGAAATCCGCGAATCTGATTGGTTCTCCCACTGTTTTCTATTCGCCGATAGAAAACAGTCGCGCGCGCGAGTAGCTTTTTAAGTGGTAAATTTTCTTAATTTTTGTCTTCAAAGTGCACAATATTGTAGGTTGTGGACTACAATCCTTTTAGAGTTTCTACTAAAACAATTAGACTACTCGCCCTCGTTTTCTATGAGCGATAGTCAACTCGGCTCCGCCTCGTTGACTATTTGCTCATAGAAAACTCGGGCTCGTAGTCTAATTGTTAAATAGCATGAATCCGGCAACAAAGTGTCCATAAAGAACTTTTTATTGAAACGAAGACTACAATAACGCTTGCTAATCTAATGCCCTTGGTGACCTACAGCAGCAGTTACAGGTATAATTCTTGGTGAAAGTTTTTACATATATGCTTTAATCACAAAGCCTTATACGGCTGGAAATGAAGACAACTTGAAACTACCTAGCGATATCTAGTTGATTCATGACCACTTGAAACAGACGTCGTTTAACCAATTAATCTATCCAAATTTAATAGATTTGGAAATTCCTGTAGTACACCACGTTTTTGTAGCCATTCGCCACCAAAACACCGCCATGGCTTTTGACCATATAGCGTGGATTCCATGACGTCACCAAGGTCCCATTCAAGTACACTTTGACTTCCCGTCCAGGAGTTACTTTTGATACTGTCACCTTGACATTGAACCACTCTGCTCCCTTGGGGGGACCGGTAGGGCAAGTACTCGACTTAGCTCCATCAAATTTGGGTTGGCCTTTGTAAACGTAACCTGTCTGGAAGCATCCGCTGACCGAATGAGGCCTGGAAATAAAGCAAGAAAAGAAAGACGTGATTGGTTTGATTAGTAAAGCGCACAACAGTGTAGTCGAGATTCTGTATAACTGGGCAAAATAAAGATTGCAGGCTGATCCTAAGGGCGTAGGTGACCAAAAATAAAAAAAATAGACTAAATAACTAAAGAATTGTTTTATTTAGCCCCCGACCGGTTAGCTCAGTTGGAAGAGCGCCGGACTACCGTGTGGGCCGGAGGTCTCGGGTTCGAGTCCCAGACCGACCAACACTCAGGGTCTTAAAATAACTAAGGAGAATATGCATGCTGCCTTTTTAAATATTCTAGTTTCCTCAGATATGTAAGGACGATAAACCGTAGGCCCTGTCTCCTGCATCGTCAGTATCACGATTAACGTTAACTGTCGGTTAGCAGGGGACGTAAAAAAACCCCCACACACTTATCGTAAAGAGAAGGACATGGATTTCCCGTGTTGAGGTCTGGTCTTTGCCTATTGTAATGTGCTTACTGTTGAAATGCTCGAAAATATTAGCTATATAAGTTACTCTTCAAACTCTAGGATAAATAAAAGTGAGGTATATATGTATCTGTTTGTTTATTTTGAGCCTCTACGCCATTTTGATCAGTCTGCCGTCTTTTTTGCATTTTTCTAATTTCAGTTACTAATCCAGGTCTACAAGAGATCCGGTACGACTCATTTGTTTGTCATTGCGGTCCTGCAGATTGATATTATTTCTGTTTAACTACCCCGGAGTCAAACAAAACAAAGCGCATGGCGAAAATAAACCTATTGCCTTGTTCATGTTGTTTCGTAAGTTTACAATAACATCAGACTTCTCTGAACTTTAGTTGTATTTTTCCATACACGTTAATGCACGTTCGTTTATAACTGTAGTCGTTTTAGTGAAGGAATTATTGTTTTCATACCTGAAGTAGACAAAGTCATAGTTGTCCTGATCTTCGGCGTTAAAGAACACTCCCGGATGACCATAGTTGACTCCGTCCCGTCCAATGAAGTTATACAGATCAACTGACAGCTGATAATCAGCATTCCCACAATCCTTGGAGTAAGTGGCTTGACAAAAACCATCCTGAGGCCACTTTCCATGATCTGCATCAAGTTTAATGTAACCTGGAAATTCAACCGTCTTGGCGCACTTCTTTGTGACGTAAAATCGAGGGACGATTTGGAACTTCCTGAAGAGGACCACATTCTGATAGCCATGGAAAGTAAATACTCCTCCCCGGGCCCTCGGAGGAAAATGGGACCTGACAGTCGCCACCAGGTCCCCACTAAGGTACACCTGTATTTCTTGGTCGTGGACAGTGAATGAGACTGGGAACCAGACGCCGCCTTTCGGAGGCCCGTTAGGGCACGATTTGCTCTCAACGAAGTTCAGATTTCCATTTTCCATGTATCCGGTCTGATAACATCCACCAGCGCTGTGGGGTCTGTGTGTATATAAAACGAATACAAAAGAATTATATCTGTTAAATTTACACACACGTGCACATCTGTGCTCCCTTCGAAAGGCTATTTCAATGAATTTTAGGGCTTATTTATATGAAGAAATGTTGGTCCTGGGAGGATGGACACCCTCCATACAGAGCCACACCACCCTGGAAGGGAGGGAAGGGAACCAACTTCCGTCTGTGTATTCTACCGAGACAAGACGTTGACTATTCTTAAATCGCCTACTAGTGACAAGTATGGGTAAAGAGAGTCAATTTTTGGCTCTGTTGGCAGGGACTCTCGTATAAACGCTCGGTAAAAGGTGGCTCGGAGGAGGAGGTAACCCTCCTTCAAAACTTCCATGGTCAACTCTTTTCCATATGAATGGGCCCTTGGGCTCAGTCAATGTAAAACTTAAAGCGATTTAGGGTTATTCCAGAAATTAAATTAATCGAAAACTGCTATGGAAAAAATAGTAAAAACTGTGTAACTTATATATAACGTCCTTAGCTCACCTAAAGTAGATAAAGTCGAAGTTATTTTCATCAACAGCGTTGAACAGCAATCCAAGATGTCCGCTGTTTATTCCATTCCATCCTGCTTGGTTCAGAAGCTCCGCTGACACGGTATACGTCTGCGGCTCACCAGTGGAATGAGCGAGAACTCGACACATTAAATTTTTGTCGGTGGTGGTTGCATCCAGTTTATAATGGTCCACAGAAGGGAATTTTATCATACTTGTGCACTGTGCCACAGCGGATACTGCGAACTTGTCGCCATCTGTAAGTGGGAAAATAAGAGTAAAGCCTCTGCTCAAGGAAGTAAAGACAGACTCTGTCAGGCACGGCGGAACCGGGGGGCTGGGGGGGGGGGGGTGGTGCTTTAGCCCCCCTCTAGAATTTCCGAAAAAATAAAGACTTACTAAGAGAAAAGTATTTTAAGCCCCCCCCCCACTTCAAGTCACTAGTCAGCCCCCCCCCCCCCCACTTGGGAAATATCTCCGCCGTCCCTGTAACCTTATATTCTATAATGTATGTAACCTTATATTTTATAAGGTCGTAGACATCTCGAGCTTATAGTCTAAACCTCAAACTTGCAGTTGTGAGAGATAAAACTTGAGCTTGTAATCTTATTGTTAAATAGACAGGTTTAGCTCAATGCATGATTGGATTTGCTATAATGCGCAGCTCCAGAGCGACTCTGAGTATCACTGGGCTTTTTATTACTAAACTTAATAATTTTTCCCTTATAAATGAATAATTTTGATGTGCCTGGCTGCCTCTTTAGCGAAAAATTGGGTCTTTGATTTGAGTATATAGGATATTCCTAGCCGTGTGGCAAATTAATTAATTCTTAATTTGCAAATACAGCCTTTGCAGGTTAAATAAATAATGATATTTAATAGCTTGTTTCTGTGTTTTTAATATTCTAAGTATTCAATCCCAGCTAAGGCGAATCTTACGGATAATTTTAACTGCGCCGAATTTCTGTAAAATGTTGTAAACTGCATAAACTATAAGTACCCTAACGATATGGTTTTAAAATGATAATAATTAACAACACCTCTATCAATTTTCTTGATAGAATACGTTTTCTATTTTGTCGTTGGTAGACTTCTAAGAGCAACCTTTTTAATTTTCATTAATAGTTTTAACCAGTGAAAAGAAAAACCGGCTGCTATTGTAAGGTCGAGGCCAAATTTTACGCGTTCTTATAAAAATACTACATTATAAAATAAGAGTGTAGTTCAGTTTTGTCGTGAATGAATCCGAATTACCACACCCTTTGACTGATAGGGAATTTATGCGCTGTGCTCTTTCGTGCTGACATGATTACTTTTAAGACAAGGTTACCATCTTCATTTGCATTAATGTTTACTATCACCATTTTAGTTTCCGTGGCGATAATTCCTTGAATTCAAACGTCTCTACTGTATTTCACTGACTTAATTACGATTAAATACAATCCCATCCCAGAAATGGTGCCGATCTTTTTGACATTATAAATACAAAAATGCTTTTGGCATAATGACTTATTACAAACAAATGTCAAGGTTTTTAAAGCGTCAGATTTAACCATGGTGTGTCTATACAGACGGATTCAGTTTTATTATTATTTTTACTTATGAGAGCTCTCTTGCACATATCGTTGCGATAGTCTTTTTCTGCGCTTGAAAGGGAAATATTGTAATTTTCCTCAAATGTTTCAAGACAACTGAGTCTTCAACAGTAGGAAAAAAACGGTTTACACTGTTATAAAAACTCCGAAGCTCCCGCAAAACTATCTCATGTGGCAAAACTATCTCATATGGTACAAAGGTATTGAAATCGATTATTCTCTTACCATTCTTACAGCTTTCATCGCCAGGCATTTTACCATATTCTTCGACTTTCTTCTTCAAATAATCTTGCTGTTTCAAGATATTGCTTAGTTCTCCGCACACATTATCAACTGTACATTGCAGCTGGCTTGACAGCGAGTTGTGGACGTTTTGTGCCAATAAAGTACAGACGACAAGAAAACAGAAGATTTGAATTCGCATGTTGCTTGCGCTCGAGCTGAACTGTTATCTGAAACTGTAAATAACCAAACAAACAGTCGCAAACCGAGCGTTTTCGATCCCAAAACCGGAAGATTGTTGATTCCTTTCCGGATGTTTGCAATTCTTTGCCCCAGTAAGAAACTAGTGCCAGTACTCCACATAGGCGGACTGAACGATCGCGCCGTTAGATGTCTTAGAGAATTTTGATCATCATCAATTCTTTAAAATCAAGTTTTGAGAAGATTTTGTTTTAGGACGGGAACATGAAGTCAAGCTTACGCCACGCCTACGACAGTCAAAAAAAAGAACTGCAATAAGCGAGTTGTAGGTTTGATTTACACGACACAATTAGTGTTTATAGAGCCTGTCGTAACCGTATGTCTCAAGCATATCGCATGCCACAAAGTCGTACCGTGTAAATCGACCTTTAGAGAATTTTGATCATCATCAATTCTCTGAAATCAAGCTGTTGAGAAGGAAATTTAAAATGTTTTAGGCATGGCAACAAGAGAGTCAATTTTACGCTCCCCCCAAAAGGGGGGAAAAAAAAAGGGAAAAAAAAAAAAAGGGGGAAAAAAAAAAATAAAAACTCCACGACGGGAAAAAAAGGAAAAAAACAAAAAAAAAAAGAGTTAAAAACAAACATTCTCATTAATATTTTTTGATGTCGTCTTCACTCGCCCGGCAGTTCGTGCATACTCTTTAAATAAATACATACTAATGATTGCAAGGGTCCTGCGCGAACAGAAGCCAACAACTTGAACAACCGTTCAATGACCTCATTCATTATTCGTGGCTGATAACTGTATCATGCAAAGAATATCCGTATTCCTAATGTATTTTTTATTATCCTCGGCTCGACTCAGCGAAGAAAAGGCGACACGAAAAATGAGACGTTTGCTTGCAGGTTTAAATTTAGCCATTTGACTTTCAACATTTTTCTTTTTCAATAAAAGTACGCAACTGAAATGGTATAAAACTTCCTAACTAGCACAAACAAACTGTTTCGCTTCACAGGAACCATAATCGCAGGCTACTGACTGCAGGCCTTAATAATGAAAATTTGTGAAGCTGACTGGACGTTAAAAATTTCATTCTTTGTTAGCTAGGTACCACAGTTTTTATAAAAGACCCATAAATGTTTCAATTTCACAGTTGAATAATTCCAGCATTAAAGCAAAAACGACCAGAAAGGTTTCCATAGTCATTCAAACGGTTCTTTTGAAATTCCAGACGATTTCTTCTTTTCTCAACATCATTACCAGTCTACGACTGTAAAGTGTTCCCTCGTAAATAAAGTTACCATATTTACTCGAATAAGCGCCGCGGCGCTTATTAAATTTTTCGCGCCTCAAGTAGGGGTCATTGATGTATTTGATTACCTTATTGATGACTGATTACTCATCGATGACCCATCAATTACTCATCGACTATTAGACTGCGCACAAAAGAGACATTTCTTGCTTTTTTGTACTATTTTTTCGTTTGCGGTTTTTTTTTTAATCTCAGTTAGACGCATTTTTCTCTATAAATGACGAAATTACGCCTTCACAAAAGGTCAAATAACCTTCTGGCATGTCGAGACGAAAAGTACTAATCACAAATTCAGATGATTCTTATTTGTGCAATATTTCACTTTACCCAACTCTTTGTTTAATAATAATCGATAATAAAACAACAGGAACCAACCAGTCTGAAAATGAAAATAACAAGTACGCTGATAAGAATTGACTACGTGGCCATAGATTTTGTTCGGTGGATGTTTGTCAGCAAAGTAAAACTGCTTCGGCTTAGGGAAACAACCGTCATAAGCAGTTACATTGCGTACCGGAATGAGATGAAATTGATAAGTTATGAATGAAATTAATGACTTATCGATGCAATCGATGACTAATCGATAACCAAAAATTTGTGGCCTATCGATTAGTCATCGATTACTCATTGATCATCGGCAATAATCAATGACTAATCAACTGACTACCTATTGATTCTTTATTGATTACTCATTGATTTCATTGATGTCATCGATTAGTTATGCCTGGTTATAACAGTGACACAAAATGAGGCTAGATGTGCTAGACGAAGGCATCTTTATTGAAATCATTATTACAATGCTTGTTAGTCTACCATTATCACTTTAAACTCATATCAACAGCAGGTTAATATTTTCTGAGGAAAGCTTGCAAACATTACTTCACAAAACCACATGTAGTGTTCAAGTCCATGCTTTACTTAAGGTATACATTTAAAGGGACTATGTCACGGATTTTACCAGATTTTTGAACAGCAAAAAGTTCTATTTGTGTCGCAGGAAACCTAAAAATAATAGTACATTTTTATAAAAGAAATTGCTATAGGAGCACTGAAACTGTTAACGAGCATATTTGGCTGTGGATGGCTCGGATGGAAACGGATGGAACTTGAAAACGTTAGGCTACCGTTTTCAAGTTATTTCCGCGAGTCATCAAAAATCGATATTTATAGCCAAAGGTTGATTACTATTCGCAAATTAAGGTTATACCTTCCTTACGATGTTCACAGATAATGTTTTTTATGAGTTTAGTTGCCTACCACTAATTTCAAAACAGTTTAGATCAAAAATCTGAGAAATCCCCCATGACATAGCTCCCTTAAATTGTTCTACCCTGCTCCGTAAGGTTTCATAGGCGTGCAAAGATAGCTGATCGATAACTTCTTTTAGCTCTTCGTCTTTGTAACATTACCCGGACTTCCATCTTTACTGAATTTGGAAATTCCTGTAGTACACCACGTTCTTGTAGCCATTAGCCGCCAGAACACCGCCACGGTTCTTGATTGACAAGCTTGGATTAAATGATGTCACCAAGGTGCTCTTCAAGTACACTTTGACTTCACCTGCGGAGTGGCTGTTGATACTGTCAACTTTACATTGAACCACTCTGCTCCCTTGGGGGGACCGTTAGGGCAGGTACTCGACTTAGCTCCGTCCCATTTGAGTTTGCCATTTTGAACGTAACCTGTCTGGAAGCATCCGCTGGTCGAATGAGGCCTGAAAGTCAGAAAAAGGGAAAAAACAGAGTCACGATTAGTGAAGCGGACTCTACGAGGCGCGCAGTAATAAATACTGCCGAAACAAGATGAGTATGCAGAAACAGATATATACAAAGGGTGGAACCAGGAAATTAAAATAATGCATTAACAATATTTGCATAACCGTCAGATTCTAGTTTCTCCCACTGAGTGTCAGCACGACACATGAATGCGATCTCGTAAAAGCTTCGGTTGCTTAACAGCCCACCGCTCATCTGCTTTAATGCGGTTCACGTGAAAGTCGTTTTTCCACCGTTTAATGTGGGACCCTTTTATGCGAATATCTCGTTAGCGTTTCAAGCAATCCAAAAACTCTCTGCTCCTTTCTCAAATCTATGTTATGCAGTGTTTTGTGAATTTTTGGGATTTTTTGGGAGGAGATAGTGTTTCTCAAAGGATTAGTAAAATTTAGAGAAATAAGAAATATTGGAGATCAAATGTGATTTTAAAATTAGAATTTGAAGTTTAAAAATTGGTAGACGGACATCAGTTATTCCCCCTGACAACCTGGAGTGCTCTTGCGTCAGGGTAAACTGTCTGGTGTTATTTTTTTATCCAAAAAATTTCTTTCTCCTTCCGCTTTATATAAACCCTCCCTTAAATGGTTCACTCAAATTCATATTTATCCCCAGCCTTAACGACTTATCAATAAAAATAACTTGCATTCAAGGCTTCTCAATTCACAGCTTTGTCTCGCTTTAAATTAAACTTAATTTCACTGAAAGTTTGAATTCTTTCAATCCGTACTTAGCCCGTATTATTTCTCGCAATTGTGAAACTCGAGTCATCGCGTGAAATCGTTTAATACTTTTACGTGCACTATTTTTAGTTTTATTTCGATTATTTTCACTTTAGGAAACACAACACTAACTTCGGTTAGTCTAAAATTTGCTCTCTCTGCGGCATTGCTGTGTTTGCGACTTTGCGGAATTGAAAGTCCGCACCTGAAATCGACGAATTATAACTTTCCTGAAGAAAGGCGTTAAATAACACTCCCGGATGACCAGAGTTTACTCCGGCCCATCCCATGACGTTATACAGATCGACTGACAGCTGATAATCTGTGGACTGTCCGGCATCGTTGAAGTACACAGTTTGACAAAACCCATCCTCAGGCCAGCTTCCATGATCTGCATCAAGTTCGATGTAGTCTGGAGCTTCAACAGTCTTGGCGCACTTCTTACTGACATACAATTGAGGGACGATTTGGAACTTCCTGAAGAGGACCACGTTTTGGTATCCATGGAAAGTTAGCACTCCTCCCCGGGCCCTTGCTGCAAAATGGGACTTGAAAGACGTCACCAGGTCCCCACTGAGGTACACCTTCACGTCTTGATCTTGGACCTTGAGTGACACTGGGAACCAGACGCCGCTTTTCGGAGGACCTTTCGGGCACGCTTTACTCTCGACAAAGGTGGGGTTTCCATTGGACATGTATCCGGTCTGATAACAGCTACCAGCGCTGTGGGGTCTGTGTGTATAAGGATAAAGTTAGTTGTTCGCGCCAAATGTGGGAAAATCACACTATTCTTTTTGGCTTCCTTTAAAAGTTCTAAAACACGTGTTTCATTTTTAAAAAAAACCCACCGTGGTTACACTATTAATGAATCGTAAAGATAAGTCAAAGGCGAACCAAATTAGGCCGACAGTGAACTAAAAACTCATGGCGATTTCTCGACGATTGTTCTTCTAATCATTCAGCAAAAGTTTGATATTATTTTAAAATCTTTGTGAAATTTGTGGAACCACTTGCTTCGCGTTTGTTTCCACTTGCGTTATGAACATTTCATGAAATTATTTTAATGGTCTGTTTAGAGTGTAGACCATAAGAAAAATTATGTAGTAATTTTGCAATAATAATAATAATAATAATAATAATAATAATAATAAAGGGCCGTAACCAGACCTTTACCATTGACGAGGCAAGATCGTGCTAGTGGGTTCTGGGGCTAGCCCTCCAGAAAATGTTGAAATCTAGAAGCTATGAATCTCTTTCAGAGACATTTTTCATGCGGTATTTCCTGAGAAAAATCAATCTTGTTCAACATGGGATAATTTTCCCAACGAAACATGTTTTGTTTTCAATTTTGGGTGAAAATTTAGACGAGGCAAGTGCATTGTCTTGCCTCTTGCTAGTTACGGCCCTGTAAATAAATATCTTTGGAAATAGAATTTCCTTTCCAAGGAGATAACTTTATTTCACGCATTTCCCCCGGGGGTACCCAAAAACGTTTTGTACGGGGAGGCTCCGCCCCGAGATCTTACCCCGTACCCTTTTATATACCATTTTGCCAGCAATTGTACCCCTTTCGTATACCTTTTAATGAAAAAAGGTACCCCTTTCATATACCTGAAAGTCATAGTATAGACTTAAAACATGAAGTTTTCTTGTCTAAAACTTCCTCCAAAAGTTTCCCAAAACCCCCCCCCCATTAAAAAAACCCCCGGCCCACATAAAACCCCCGGGGGCATTTCCCGCCCTTAGCTCACCTAAAGTACACAAAGTCAAAATTGGATTCATCCGCAGCATTGAACAGCACGCCGGGATGTCCTTTGTCCTGATATCCTGCTTGGTTCAGGAGCTCCGCTGACACGCTATAGACCTGCGACTGATTAGCTGGCTGAGTGATTACACGACATATCGGACTGCATTCATTGGCGCTTGTTGCATCCAGTTTGTAATGTGAGGAATATTTTATCATGGCGTCACAATTTGCCACGGCAAATAAGGAGAACGTGTTGCCACCTATTTTGTTAAAATTAGGAAACAAGAAATAATATAATGATCGATGATTATAGGAAATTAACGATGCATTTTATTAACGCGAATTTCAAACATTCGCGTTATTTTCATGCACTTTAATTCACGTCATTGTCAATTTAAATCACACTATTTTTTATTTAATTACAGCATCGTTATTTTAAGACATCTTTATTTCCAGCAAAGTTACATCTAAATCTACCTCTCCGACAGAGTGAGTCGACACATCGCCATTCAATATTGATTTTAAAATGGTTGTTGTTGTTGTTGTTTATTTTAAAACATAGCACATCAGTGGTAGAGCATCCGTCCTAGAACACGGAGGGTCGTGGGTTCAAATCCCGTCTGGTACTCGGAATTTTTTTCCCGAGTTTTTCAGTTAATGCAAAAATTTATTTTAAAACGTTTTTTTTTTTTCCGATCGTTTGCTATCTCCAAGGGTAAATGAATAAACCCTCACGTCTTCTACTTTCTTATGCTCAATGTCCATCGCGTTTCTGTCTTACCATTTACCGGTATTGCTGTTGTTGGAAATTATTGTTTTATCTTGTGAAAAGCACAGATCGCTCTAGAAATTATTACGCATAAAGCACCAAATTCGCGTTAATTAAATGCATCTGAACATATACGTTATACCACAAGGAAAATGGCATTAATTAAATGCACGTAAACATAATATTTCGAAAGTTCGCGTTAATTTTATAACACGTAGATTTTGTTCGCGTTGTAAAAATGCATCGTCATATTTCCATAATAAGGTACAAAATGTAACTATTAGACATTTACATTAAGATTGGAAATAACCTTTTCCCGTTTGCCATATGCTTTCTTTTTCATATTTGATAAAGAATTCTTCGAAATTGGTTTCCATATGATTAAAACCCTTTTACGTAGCTGGCGTTTTAGAATGAAAAACTGACTCGACACTTTCCTCTGGTTTAAAAAGGAAAGAAAAAAAGGAAGAAAAAATTCGGAACGGTTCTGCAAAAATGTCCAATTTTTGACTCATGCACGCGCGCCAAGTAAAATATTGTACATTTTTACATGAAATCTTCATCGAAACCTTACTGCAGTGCGAGAAAGTGCATTTCTTGCAAAGTTTAGAGAAATTTAGCACCGTAGCGCCAAAAAATAATTTAACGGTTAACGTTTTTTAGTCATTTCAGCATATTAAGAGTTGATTCTTAATTTGCAAATACAGCCTATGCAGGTTGAACAAACAATGATATTTAATGGCTTGTTCAGGTGTATTTAATGTTTCGAGTAAGTAGGTAGGTAAGTCGAATCTTACGGATAATTTTCAATTGCCGAATCCCTATAAGTTGTTGTAAATTGTATGAGCTGTTGTGACATCCCGCACATACCCTACCTCAGTATCTATGCAGTACCCTAAAGATTAACGATGCTTGTAAAATTCATTAACTATTCATGAGGGTGCAAACCAATCCCAGCACTGTATTCAGATCACATGTACACAACTATAAACCCCAATACAAATCAAACAATAGAATTAACTTTTGATACAGACTACTGCTCAGTTAATTAGTATTCATTAACTTTTGATACAGATCTCTACTGATTCGCAAAACAACTTTGCATTCAATTTATTGTTTTCATTTCACAAGTAGAATAAAATATGAGCGGGAGATCTGTATGGGCGTTTACAATGGCGAGCCATATAAATCTCCCGCTCATATTTTATCTACTACTTATAAAACCAAATTGATTGCAAGGTTGGTACAACGGCTACCCTGGGTTCCAGAGGGGTTTTTTTTGCGGTGACAAAGAGTGGCGAAGCCGCGATCGAACGAGCGAAAAATAAAACTCTCAGGGTTTTTTTTTCGCTCGTTCGATCGCGGCTTCGCCACTCTCTCGACGATCGCGGCTTCGCCCCCGGGGGGGGGGGGGGGTACTCCCTATAATGGCCTACACGGGGAGGCTCCGCCCGAAAGGGGTACCTTTTTCAGGCTCCAGGTATATAACAGGGTAGGGATTTCACACATTTAGGTATATGAAAGGGTAGGGAAATCTGCCATAATGATATTTTAAAAGGCCTTAACAATAACTATTTCTAGAGGGTCTCAATGGGTGGTGGATTTTACGGTTAACAGGTAAAATTTTGGCTTTTTTACGGCTAACGTTTAATTTATTTCCATTACGGTTAACAGAAGTTAAAAATTCATTTCCATTGTTTTGAGCAGCTAAAAATTAATTTACATTATTGAAAAACATTTTTAGGTCTCAGGGCCATTCTGGGACGATGAAGTGAACTAGTCTGTATTATTTGAAATTACTCACCGATTTTTTACGGTTAACATATTATACGGCTAACGGTTAAAATTATCCAATTTTTACGCCTAACGGCTAAAGTTTTGGCCGTTTTACAGCTAACGGTTAACCCCATTGAGACCCTCTTTCTAGCAGACGCAACTTTTGGCTGTATCGTCTTAATTTATTAAGCGCTACATAAAAATAACAAGAAAACTTCCCGTTTTAGGTAAATATGATGTCGTGTAGGTATATGAAAGGGGTGCCTTTTTGCAATAAAAGGTATACAAAAGGGGCACCTTTTCTATCAAAATGGTATATAAAAGGGTAAGGGGTTGGATCTCCGGGCGGAGCCTCCCCGTATAAAACCTTTTCGAGTACCCCCCCCCCCCGGGGGGCTTCGCCGCTCTTTGTCACCGCAAAAAAAAAAAAACCTCTGGAACCCAGGGTATACAACGGCAGGAGGGCAAGATTTATTGGCCAATATTTCAACTAGCAGAGCTAGTCTTCTTTAGAGCCAGTACTATAATATAAGGAAAATAACGGCTCTAAAATTTGAATTTGGATAATACAGTGTGGGTTAATGTTTTGTTTAACGATGCTGTTAGTTGTTCGTAGACTTCTAAGAGCAACTGTTTTGATTTTCGTCAATAGTTTTAACCTGCAGTGAAAAGAAAAACCCGCTGCTCTCGTTGGTCGAGACCTTGACCGTCTATTCTTACATTGATAGATAGTTCGGTTTTGCCGCGAATAAATTACCTCTCGCTTTGATAGGTCGCGATTTATATGAGCTGCGCTCGTTCGTGCTGTCACGAACACTTGAAAGACAAGGTTACCATTTTCATATGATTTTAATCACTTTTTTCTCGTAGTGTTTCATTCATTTAAACGTTTTTACTGTTCTTTACTGACTTGCGATTCAATAAAATCTCACAAATGAAGCGTAGTGCGTTAATATAATCGTCACAAAAATTAAAGAAAAGTTGCCGACTTGCACTTCTAGGCATAAATTATGAATTGACTGCTTTTGGGCAGTATGATTATATTTATTTCAAACAAGCGTCAAGGGTTTTTTTTATAACGCGTCAGATTTTAACATGGTGTGTCTACAGGCGGTTTTATTTATTACTATTTTTTTTAAAAAAAATTTGGGAATTGTATTGCGCATATGGATCTAGATATTCTTCATGTTTCGATAGTCTTTTTCTGTGCCTGAAAACCGAGGGTAAATAAAGTTTATCTATTTCTATGTCACGATTTATGCTGTTACAAAACCTCCGCTAGACCGCCTTTCATGAAGGCTTTTTTTCTCATGTAAAACTTTATTTAAAAAGCTCGGAATTAAGTGTAGCACGTAAGCGCTAGTATCTCCGAGACCAGAGATAAAATAAAAATAAACGAATAAAAGGAAATATTACAACGAATACCTACATTAACAATAATAGAAATACATTGTATAAATTCGATTCAATCTGAATAGATACAATACATTGTATACTAAGCAGAATAAATATTAAAGATAGATTCTTACCATTATCGTCACCGCTAAGTATTTTACTGTGTTCTTCGACTTTCTTCTCCAATGAATCTTGCCGTTGCAAAATATTGCTTAGTTCTCCGCACGCACTATCAAGTGTACATTGCTGCTGGCTGTGGGCGTTTTGTGCCAATAAGGTACAAACCACAACGAAGCAGAAGATGTGAATTCGCATTTTGCTTGCACTCGTGCTAAGCCGTAAATAATCAAACAAACAGTCGCAAGCCGCGCGTTTTTGATCCCACAAACCCGGCTCTTTGCCTTTTTTGGTTGTTTGCGATTCTTTGCTCCAATACGAAACTAGTGCTAGTACTCCACATAGACTGACAACGAACGTGCAGTTCGATATTTGATCATCATTAATTCCCGGAAATGTGCTGTTGAGGAGTTTTTTTATATACAAATGGCGGGCCATACTTTAACGCACGGGTACCGAAATTTAGGAGTGCCGTGCCTAAAACGCCTGTCGTGTATTTTAAAATCGGGCTTATAGCGACAAACCGATGAGTGGTACTAGATCTCATGTAGACCTGGAATCAGTCTGCCGTCAATATTTTAGATTATTTTTTAGGACGGGAACAAGAAGTCAATTTCAGCACATGTACAGCACCGTTGGGTGGTACTTTTGGACGGTTTTCTCTGAACAAAGGCGAACTCAGATTTGACTATGTAGTTGAAGCCGACTGAGGCGGCACGAAAATGAGACGTTTGCTCGCAGGTTTAAATTTAGCCATTTGACTTTGATTTTAATTTCGCTTCACAGGAACCATAATTGGTGCAGAAATTGTTTTAGTACACGTTGAAGTACGTCAAGTTTGTGCATCCGGCAATCATCCGGCACGGTCACTATGTAGCGCTAAACGAGTACGAGCCGCTATAAAAAAAATAAAATAAAAAAAAATGCGTTCCTGACAAAGAAATTGTTTACCAAACGAAATAAATTAAAAGATATTGCCGTAGGCATGCTGCCATTTGTGGACTATTGTTCGTCACGCAATCTCCCTCCTTTCTTCCTCGTCAAAGAGGTTGAGTCCAGTATGCCGAATGAACGGCTATGGTAGCCATACATCCCAGTAAACTTCGCTAAAAGCCGTACACATACGTCGTATATTTTTCCCCTTTTTTCTCTTTATTTTTTCTTTTCCGTAAAAAACGAAGTAAATAACTGCACTCGCTCTTTTGGATAATGACAAAAGCACTATAAATAATTTGAGCGAGTATTTTCTCGCTAACCAAAACAATAGTCAAATATTCAAAGCAAACGGTTTTATACTTTCTTTGCTCTCGTTGCGTCTCTATACCGACAAGTGAAGTTAACAGTTAAATCAACGATATCTTTACAATGAGTCGTTACTTGAACGCAGTTTTGGTTGTTGTTTTGCTAAGTGTTTTTCCATTGGAAGCAGAATTTGTTCAAGGCAACACGGTGAGTGAAATATTTATTCAAAAAGATGTTGAGCGCTTTCCTTTTGAACGCAGAAACCAGTTGTTCCGGTGAAAAATCAAATGGAACCTTCTTCTCCACTGGAAAATTTTCGAAATAAATAGAATACCTTTAGAGGTTTTTTATCTAGCCTCGTTTTACTGGACTGTGCGCTGAATATCACTTTACAATTTTGCTTTTCCGCGGCTGTACCGGTGGGAAATGAAATGGAACGGTCCTCTCCACTGGAAATTTTTTTAATGGTACGCACTCGTACCGTATTATTGTGTTTGTTTAAAATTGTACCGTTCCATTTGCCGGAAAATTCCACACAAATAAAAATTCTCGTTCACTGCACTTCAGTTTATTTTAGTCTAAAAGATTGACATTGCCGTACATTTTAACGCTGTTTTCGTAGAGCGAACATTTATTCAGAGCCATTCATTGTTGACAATGTGTTTATCACGGTTGTGTAAAAATAGTAAAAGGACAGAAAGAAGTAGTTTTAAAAAATCTTGGCTGCACATTTTTATTTACAATTATAACCGCAAAGTTCGCTTTGATACATCAATAAGATGACTGAGATTAAAATGAAAAAAAAAATAATTAACAATTATTCCATACATCCATGTCCAATATACACGACCTGATACGGATCGTAAAAACCATTAGACGAATCGTACGGTTGGTACGGTTCGTACGAGTCGTGAAACAATAGTTTACGAGTCGTACAGTTGTTGAAGTGCATATGATTAGTGAGACATAATGGGTCCGAACAGTGCTACAAATCGTACGAGTCGTACGGTTCGTACGAGTCGTGAAACAATAGTTTACGAGTCGTACAGTTGGTGAAGTGCATATGATTAGCGAGACATAATGGGTCCGAACAGTGCTACGAATCGTACGAGTCGTGAAACAATAGTTTACGAGTCGTACAGTTGGTGAAGTCCATATGATTAGCGAGACTTGGTGGGTCCGAACAGTGCTACGAATCGTACGGTTCGTACGAGTCGTGAAACAATAGTTTACGACTCGTGCAGTTTGTTAACTGCATAGCATTAGTGATAAAGCGTGATACTGTAATCAAAACACACCAAGCATAATGTATATTTCTCGTTCTGTAAGCGTCACGTCCCCAACACGGTAAACACAATGTATATTTCTCGTTCAAAAAACGTGGAAACCCAAACACGCTTTAGAATGGCCCAAACACGCTAAACGCAATGTGTATTCTTCGTTCTATAAAAAGTGTGCTCACGGTAAACACAATGTATATTTCTCGTTCTAAAAACGTGCAAACCCAAACACGCTTTAGAAAATGTCCCAAACACGCTAAAGGCAGTGTTTCTCGTTCTAAAAACGTGCAATCCCAAACACGCTTTAGAAAATGTCCCAACCACGCTAAACGCAATGTGTATTCTTCGTTCTATAAAAATTGTGCTAGCGAAACTCGCTAAACACAACACGGTAAACACAATGTATATTTCTCGTTCTAAAAACGTGCAAACCCAAACACGCTTTAGAAAATGTCCCAAACACGCTAAAGGCAGTGTTTCTCGTTCTAAAAACGTGCAAACCCAAACACGCTTTAGAAAATGTCCCAAACACGCTAAACGCATTGTATTCTTCGTTCTATAAAAAGTGTGCTAGCGAAACTCGCTAAACACAACACGGTAAACACAATGTATATTCTTCGTTCTAAAAGCGTTTGATGGCCCAAACACGCTAAACGCAATGTATTCTTCGCTCTATAAAAAGTGTGCTAGCGAAACTTGCTAAACACAACACGGTAAACACAATGTATATTTCTCGTTCTAAAAACGTGCAAACCCAAACACGCTTTAGAAAATGTTCCAAACACGCTAAGGGGTGTCGAATAGTAAATGTAAGACTTTGCGAGACGGCGAGACTGATACCTTTTTTGCGAGCCCGAGACCTTTTTAGCCTTACAAAATAAATCGAGCTTTTTGTTAAGACCCACTATGTCCCACTAATCATATGCCCTTCACCAACTGTACGACTCGTAAACTCATTGTTTAAAGACTCGTACGAACCGTACGATTCGTACGATTCGTAGCACTGTTAGGACCCACTATGTCTTACTATCATATGCCCTTCACCAACTGTACGACTCGTAAACTCATTGTTTGACGACACGTACGAACCGTACGATTCGTACGATTCGTAGCACTGTTAAGACCCACTATGTCCCACTAATCATATGTGCCCTTCTGCACCAACTGTACGACTCGTAAACTCATTGTTTGACGACTCGTACGAACCGTACGATTCGTACGATTCGTAGCACTGTTAGGACCCACTATGTCTCACTATCATATGCCCTTCACCAACTGTACGACTCGTAAACTCATTGTTTGACGACTCGTACGAACCGTACGATTCGTACGATTCGTAGCACTGTTAAGACCCACTATGTCCCACTAATCATATGCACTTCACCAACTGTACGACTCGTAAACTCATTGTTTGACGACTCGTACGAACCGTACGATTCGTACGATTCGTAGCACTGTTAAGACCCACTATGTCTCACTATCATATGCCCTTCACCAACTGTACGACTCGTAAACTCATTGTTTCACGACTCGTACGAACCGTACGATTCGTACGATTCGTAGCACTGTTAGGACCCACTATGTCTTACTATCATATGCCCTTCACCAACTGTACGACTCGTAAACTCATTGTTTCACGACTCGTACGAACCGTACGATTCGTACGAATCGTAGCACTATTAGTACCCACTATGTCTCACAGTAGTCATACTAAGTATCACTAATTATATGCACTTCACCAACTGTACGACTCGTAAACTCATTGTTTCACGACTCGTACCAACCGTACGATTCGTACGAATCGTAGCACTGTTAGTACCCACTATGTCTCACAGTAGTCATACTAAGTCTCACTAATCATATGCACTTCACCAACTGTACGACTTGTAAACCCATTGTTTCACGACTCGTACCAACCGTACGAACCGTACAATTGGAGTGATGATTTTTACGATCCGTATCAGGTCGTGTATATTGGACAACCCTCATTCCATAAGCCCGCGTTGGATACGAGGTGGTAAATAGCCAACGAGGCGCGAAGCGCCGAGTTGGCTATAACGACTCGAATCCAACAAGGGCGAATGGAATAATTGTTTTATTAAATTCTTCTCAAGCATGTTCAAATCGACTGGACATTTCATTTTGATGTAAACGAAGTGATAGTATGAGGAGGCGCGAAAATTTCTGGCGCGGTGTTCACTTCTTGAGTTGAATGAAACATACGAGGAAAGCGAGCAAGAGAGTTTTCTTCAGAAGATTTTCCTCAAACAATCCCCTCTAAAGTCGTCTAAATATCCTGGAAATTGTGACAACAGTTAAGATTTACGAGAATATCCGAAGCAAAACCTTTTCTGGAAACTACAAGTCTTGTGCAAGTCGAACGAAGCAAGTGTTTACATTGTACTTCTTTACGGCTCCACGGCTGTCATCTGCTAAGCTTATATTATTTGAAGCGAAATTGAGCTCGAAGTGGAACAGGTACACACTTGCAATATGAGGGTTTTGGCGCAAATCCAAAAAAATGCGTTCGGGGCTTCGCCTGGCTCGCCTGCCGGCTTCGCCATTCTCGCCCCTCACTGTTTTTTTGGATTTGCGTCCAAAACCCTCATATTGCAAGTGTGTCGGGGTTAGATGACAGCCTTTCAACCCATGCACATGTATCTAGGCAAAAAGGCACCCTTTTAACACTTGTTGAGGACTGTCCTAAAACAAGTGGCCCCCGCCAAGCCCCAAAGAACAGGCGCGCCAGAATTATTTTTCAATTGAACAAATATTTTTTACTTTGTATATGCACCAAATGGCTGCCGCAAGATATTCGTCAGAAGTTTTGCAAGCTATGATGGAGGAAAACCTCCGTGAATTTCAAAGAAACCCGCAAAGAAATTTGTCTTTTTTACTGGCCAACACCGATTTTAACGATTGGCTCCGAGTATGGAAAATGGACATACCCGAAACCGAAAAAAACAACAAAGATCTTTTAATTTTTGCAAAAAAACACAAAAAAAAGTTTTATGATCTTTTGGAAAGTGAAATTGAAGAATTGAATGACATAAAAGCAAGCTTCGGGCTTAAAGTAAAATTTTCGATGAAAAGAAACGGAGTTACGCAACACATGGAGCACTATTTCAGAGAAAGAGAACCGCGTCTTTTTACAAAAAACACCAAAGACCGAATAAAAAAAGAGTTTGACGAATTTATTGACAAAGCAAAGGGAGAAATCGAGGCTTGGTCGGAGAAGGGCTCGGGGTGGGTTGTTGAAAGAATAACAAGGGCGTACACCTATGTTGCGCGTTATCGGCCATTGCGCGGAGGAACTTACTTGCCTTTGCCTCCCAAACTGGCAAACAAAAAAGCAATTATTAACGTGCAAAACAGTGACAACCAGTGTTTAAAATGGGCTTTGAGAGCTGCTTTATTCCCGCCTGCGAACGGAAAAGATCCTCAAAGAACAAGTAAATATCCCGTTGATGACGGCATAAACTACAACGGAATCGATTTTCCGACACCCCTAAAGCAGATTGACAGGCTTGAGGCGCAAAACAGAAACCTTGCAATAAATGTTTTTGGGTGGCACTTGAAAGACGGGTGTGTGATACCTCTCAGACAAAGCGAAAAAGAAAACAAAATACCCCGTATAAACCTTATGTTGATTGAGTCAGGATTGAAACAGCACTACTGTTTTATAAAAAGAATTAGCGCTTTGTTACACGACCAAACCAAACACAGTAACAAAAAACACTTTTGCATGATGTGTTTGACAAATTTTACAAGAGAAGACTTGCTTGAAAAGCACAAAAAGTATTGCAATGGGGTCAAAGGCAAGCCAACAAGAATCGAAATGCCAGATGAGGAGAAAAACACCCTTTCTTTTAAAAACTACCAAAAACAAATGAAAGCGCCTTATACGATTTACGCCGACGGCGAGGCATTGTTAAAAAAAGAGCGCCGAGAAACGCCCGAGAACCGCCAGAAAAGTTACACGTACAAAACAGAAAAGCACGAGGCATGCGGATTCGCTTACACGCGTGTAAGAAGTGATGGTGAACACGAAAAACCATTCGTTTACAGAGGAGAAAACGCCGTTGAAGTATTTTTGAACTGTCTTTTAATTGAAGAAAAGAAAATAAGATATGAATTGTCAAAGCCAAAACCTCTCCTTATGACGCAAAAAGACTGGGCAAACTTTAAAAAAGCCGAAAACTGCCACATCTGCGAAAAATCGTTGGTGAAACAAAACTTTTTAGACTCTTTGCCGGTTTGGCTTAAATCTAATAAAAAGGGGTTTGATTACTTAGGACAGTTACACAAAAAATGCTATTACGAAAGAATAGAATTGGCGAATACTCTTAATAGCGGGAACCATTATAAGCTAAAAAAGCTTGAAAAAAAATCACACAAATTAGCCGCTGAAAACCAAAAAAACTGCCTAGCGTGCAAAGAGCCGCTTATCCAGCCGAACTACAAGGATGCGGTGAGGGATCATTGTCACATAACAGGCAATTTTCGAGGAGCCGCGCACAACGTGTGTAACTTAATGATGAAAATAAATCCAAAAAATATTCAAATACCAGTTGCATTTCATAACCTGAGTGGCTACGATGCTCACCATTTGATGCAGTCAATTTCGAAGATTTCAAAAGAGGCACAGAAAGAGGTAAAGTGTGTTGCAAACAACATGGAAAAATACATTACATTTTCACTGGGGGGTTTAAGGTTTATTGACACTTTGAACTTTTTACTTGGAAAGCTTGAAAAACTTGTAGAAGATACGCCGAAGGATGCATTAAATATGACGAAAAAGGTTTTCTTTGAAAAAAGTGAACTGTTGTTAGACAACGGAAAATATCCAAGCGAATACGTTGAAGTGTGGGAGGAATTTAATTATAACAACTTGAGTGAAAGTTTTTTTAAAGGTGGGGACGAAACTAAAGAAAAATGGCAAATTGTCAATAACATCCACATAACAGATGAAGGATACAAAGAAGCAAAAACCATTTTTATAGAAAAATTTGGCTTGTTAACACAAAAGGGGATTTATCCCTATGAATACATGGACTCATGGGAAAGATTTAAAGAAACAACTTTGCCGAAAAAAGAAAAGTTCTACAGTAAACTTACAGGCGAGCACATAACAGACAAAGAGTATGCACACGCGCAAAAAGTGTGGGAAACCTTTGGCTGCCAAAATCTTGGAGACTACCACGATTTGTATGTCAAAACGGACGTTACCCTGTTAGCGGACGTTTTTGAAAACTTTCGAAAATTATGCCTTGAGAAGTACAATCTGGATCCCGCAAATTATTACACGTCGCCAGGTCTTTCTTGGGATGCGCTTTTGAAAAAGACAGGTGTGGAGCTTGAGTTACTCACAGACTACGAAATGCACCTCTTCGTCGAAAGGGGAATAAGAGGCGGGATTTCGTCGGTAAGCAAGAGATATGCAAAGGCGAACAACCCATATGTTAAGGGATTTGATCCGAGTCAACCAAAAAAATACATAATGTATCTCGATGCGAATAACCTTTACGGGTGGGCAATGAGCAAGCCGCTTCCGAAAAGTGGTTTTAGATGGAAAAAGGTTATGCCAACAGAAAAAGAAATAATGACAAAAAAAGAGCATGCAAAAACTGGATGGATTATGGAGGTGGAGTTAGAATATCCGAAAGAGCTGCATGACGCTCACGACAGTTACCCATTAGCGCCAGAGAAAAAGAAAATAGACAAAGAAATGTATTCGCCTTACCAAAAGAAATTAATGAATGATCTTGAATTAAACCCCCCAAACACTGAAAAGCTTGTTTTAACGCTTGAAGACAAAACCAATTACGTCGTGCATTACCGAAACTTGCAGTTTTATTTAAAACAGGGAATGAAACTCAAAAAAGTGCACAGGGTTTTAGAGTTTGAACAGGAATGCTGGATGGAGCCCTACATCCGGATGAACACAGAATTCCGAAAAAAAGCAAAAAACAACTTTGAAAAGACCTTTTACAAGCTAATGAACAACTCGGTTTTTGGAAAAACAATGGAAAACCTGAGAAACCGTGTAGACATAAGAATAGTGAGAAGCGACGAGACAAATAAAATAAGAAAATTGGTCGCAAGTCCATTGTATTCAAGGCACGTGATGTTTTCAAACGATCTTGTCGGAATAGACATGCGAAAAAGTAAGCTGTTTCTCAATAAACCGGTCTACACAGGCATGACTATCCTTGACGTAAGCAAGCTATGCATGTATGACTTCTTTTACAACCATCTGAAAAAGGAGTACGGGGAGCGTTGCGAGCTTTTGTATACAGACACAGACAGCCTTTTGCTTGTGATAGAAACAGAAGACGTTTACGCGGACATGGCAAAAAACATCGGCGAGTACGACACAAGCGACTACCCCGAAGAGCATTCACTTTATTCGAAAGAAAACAAAAAGGTGTTGGGGAAAATGAAAGACGAATGCGCAGGAAAACTGATTTCAGAGTGTGTTTGTTTGAGGCCGAAAATGTATTCAATAATGACAGAAGGTGAAAGCGAAAATGAAATCGAAAAAATAAAGAAAAACTTTCCTGAGGCAAAAATAAAAGAGTGCACTTGCGAAGGGGAAAAAATGCAGGTAATAATGGCAAACGACGAAGAATTGGTCAAAAAAATAAAAGAGAAACATCCGAAAGCAAGTGAGTCAAAATGTTGTAACACGCTGAAAGTGGACGAAAAAAATATAAAAAAGGCAAAGGGGGTGAAAGAGTGCGTGACGAAAAATGAGATAAATCATAAAGACTTCAAAGATGCACTTTTTCAAAACAAGGAAAGCTTTCACGAAATGCACATGCTAAGAAGCTATGCCCACGAGATGCATTCAATAGTGGTAAACAAAAAATCGCTGTCGCCATTTGACACAAAGAGATGGATAAATGAAGATGGGATAAACACTTTGGCATATGGGCACTATCGGATGGGTGCGGAGCACGAGAGCGAAGCTCTTGCAGAGAAGGGGCAAAAAAAAGAGCCCACCGCCCCATAAAAGGGGGTGAAAAAACTAACTAGCCGCCAAGCAAAGGTCTCTCTAGAGTGCTTTAATAAATAAAAAGCCACTCAGGAGTGCCCAAGGGGCACCGGCACGCACCCGTGTGAGAAAAGAAACCAGTGACAGCGACGACGCAAAACACGAGGAGACAGAACATTTTTTTTGCTGTACCGAGAAGGGGCAAGTGTTTAAATGACTCGCTGAACAATAAAAGAAGTAGCAACGCCGGCTGCAACGCCAGAAATTCCCATAAAAAAGGTTCGTATTTTTGTTGCAGGGGGCTGGGGCCCCGACAGAACGTTTATAGCTTTTCTGAGCCCAAGGGGCTCAAGCACTAAGTGCTTGGTGGTAACTGTGTATTTGGAGGAATAACAAGCAATTCTTCACGCACGAAGCCGCGCTTTGGACCATCGTGCAAGTAATAAAGAACTGGCTGATTAGGTTTAGTAACAGACCTTTCAATGCTGTAGACTTTTAATGACCAAATCGGATCTGTAGCCCTTTTTACGCCGCCTTCCAGCTCGCCAGGTTGGTAGAGAAAGCGCACATTAACGAGAGAGGGGAGTTTTTTTTCTTTCTTGCCAACAGGTCTTGTATATTTTGAGGACGGTTTTGACGAAACAGCCTTTTCTTTAATTGCAGCAGCAGGTTTCTTACCAGTAAGACTGGTTACTTCGTTGTTTAGAGCGGCAACAACTTCGGGTAGCCTTTTTACCCACGCTGTCGACCGCTGGCCAGATGGCAGGGTCATCTCGACACCGTACTGATAACCAAACAGGCGCCCTGCCAGTGTTTGATTAAAACGTTCAACAATAGCTTGATCTCTGTGAATGTTAACACGCCCGCGTCTAATATAGGTTTTGTGATTTTCCATTTCTTTAGTAACAGCTCCCATGAATTCGCGACCAGGGTCAACTTGCAGCATCTGTGGCCATTTTAGTGCACTTCGCCTGTAAATTGTCTGAAAACCTTTTGCAACCTCAGTTGAATCTTTGGAGGTCAAAGGCTCGGCCTCTTTGAAACGGCTGGCAACGTCAACAACAGTCAGCGCGTATTTGTAAACTTTTCGCCCTCGCGGCAGTTTGTCGTGTGGCAGAAAAAGAAGGTCCGCCTGGTGGACCGCGTTAGGAGAAGAAACATCGAATTTTGGGCGAGGAACGTATCGTGGTGCCGGAAGGTAGATCTGCCAAAGGGCCTGCTTAACTAGCCACTTTTTTGCGGCATCTTCGGAAACCTTGGCAGCCTCGGCTAATTTTTTTATCGCAGCAATTCCCTTCCAGTAGCCCTGGGGGCTATAGTAGACTTTCGAGATAAACTTTGCATCCATGCGTATACAAGAAAAAAAAGAAACGTTTAAAGAAACCGAAAGGCAGCGTACCCAAGAGCAAGAGCGCCTGCGCCAACAAACATCAGTTCACCTTGTTTCTGCTGCTCGCTTGGCTGATAAAAATCAGAGAACTTGGGTTCTTTCGGAGGAATCATTTGTTTGTCAGGATGTGCCTGGTTGTAGAGTTTGAAAGCGTAGTCTGTGTTCGTAAAGTTTTGTTTCGCTTGCTGTTTGATCTCATTGTTGGTTTCGATCCAGTCGAGAAGCTTCGTGCGGTCGCGAGAGTACTTCGCGTAAGCTGCCTGGTAAGCCTCGAGAGCTTTGTCGTGTCTTTCTTTTTCTTTCAAAGCGGCGTCATCTCCGCCACCCAAAGCTCGAGCAAGATAGTTGCCGCCAATGAAAGCAGCAGCGTTCAAGATAGCTCCGCCAGCCATAATCGCTACGCTTGCCATTGTGTGTTTTTGTTCTTATATTAAGATATTTTTTTTTAATTGGTGGGGAGAATTTTCTGGTCCTCGAGATACTGTTTAAGTGCAACGCTGCCAGCCATGACGGCTGTGAACTTTACATAGTTCATAAAACTGCTGCTTGGGTCGGATGTGAAGTTTTCTTTTACAACTTTTTTGGCAGCCCAGCCGATTCCGGCGGCAAGGCCAGTGAGAGTCGCGGCATCCATGAGTGTTTTCACGAGTTTGTTGTCAGACATGGTGTTTGTTATAAAATAAAAATAAATATTTAAATTGAAAAATAATTTTATGAATTCTTTTAATCTCATCAAAGAGTTCTAATAAAAAAAAAGTTAATTGCTGAAGTCAGAAAGTAAAACAGAAATCACTTTCTTAAAAACTTTCGCTGGTCAAACCAACATCATCAACCGCAGAATTAAAGATTTTTTGCATTTCAGCAAACACCGCACATTTTGCTTGTTCAATCATCTCTTTTCTTTTTTCTTCATTTTCTATTTTTTCATACTCGTTTTCAAGTATTCTTAAATCCTCATACCACCTGTTTAAACTTTCTACAGATTTTTCAGCAATTTTATGAAAATTTTTTAATTTTTCTGGTTCCAGCCGGTTTAAATAGGCTTTTCCCTCATTCAAAGCAGCTGTTACTCGTACCTCATCTTTTTCAAAGCAATTTGAAAGCATAGAAAGCACAAAAAAGTTTCCAAAATCCATTGGGTCAGACATAGTGTATGAACTTGTTGTGGTCATAGTATTTCGTTTACTTAAAAATAGCAAATGTTTAAATGGAATTTATTTTTTTAATCCATCGGACGGATTCCTCTTTTTGAGCCATTTTGGCTTGTTGGTTGCGGAATTCTAGAGCCCGTTTGGCGCGTGTCTGAAGAACGCGTTGCAACCCTTCCAATACTTTCTGCTGTAACTGGTGTGTCATCAGTTATAAGAGTTGGCGGAGCTTTAAATGTTGGACTTCTTTTTTCGTTTATAAAGGCTTTTATGTCTTCGCGTTTCACATAAGTTGTAACGATTGCAACGCCGATACCAAGCAAAGATATCCATTGATTTGTGGTGAGACCGCTTGATTGCGGCTGAGGCTCGGTCGGAGCTGGTTCCACGGGCGTGCCCGAAGGGCTCGAAGTTACATTTCGCTTAGCAGATGCAGATTTCTTTTCCTTTTCTTTTGCAATTATTGCAGCAGCCTCGACAGCAGCTTTTTTCTGTGCTTCACGAGCCTGTTTTGTTTTTTCAGCTGCAAGCTTGCCAGCAGCTACTCGCTTTGGATTTTTGGTAGGCTTTGTTGCAGGAGTTGTTGAAGTAACTTGTTTCTGTACTTCTTGGGCGATCGGAGTTTGTGATTCACGTTGTTCGAGCTCAGCCATTATATAATGAGAAAAAAATAATATTTAAATAGAAAAATGCTCAGCAAACTTTTTTGGTCAGCAATTTCTAAGCATTGTTCAGTAATTACTTAGCATTTTCTTAGCATTTCTCAGAAAAATCTTCAGTAGTTAGTGTTTCAGCGCCATGGCGCTGGGACTCAAGAGTCCCTTTGGCTTGCAACTTTGTCGCCCCCGTTCGTTTAAAACAATGTGCTTTGTTGTGATGAGCGCAGCATTTGCAACGGCAAGAAATCGGCCGCATTTCAAAGCCAGACCGCCTGCCAAAGTGGACAGCTCTTTGCTGATGATGTAGTCGTTTTTGAGTTCCTTCTGATAATCATTGACGTCCTTGATATTTACGGCCATACCAACGACTTTAGTAACAAGAAAAATAAAGCTGTCAATCAAGCTGTCGGTTGTTTTGGATCCAACGTATGCCTCATATCTCTTTAAGTACTTTTCAACTTCTTTATCTGTCAAGCGCTTCACCTGCTCGTGTGTCAGTTGCACACCGATTGCTTCTTTGGCTTTTCCTGTTGAAACAAGGATTGCAAGCTGTTCACGCAAAGCAGGAATGTCAGGGCTTTGAATGAGTGCCATAGCGCTTTCTGTACTTTCTGGTTCAGCTCCTAGCAGTTCCATTACGGAAGCTAATTCTTGTTCACATGCAGCGCCCTTGACGCTCTCGGGTGAGGTTGTTGCGAACGGGTCAGCCATTTATTACTCTAAAAAATATGTTCAATAAAAAAATTTTGTGCCGTAAGGGTGGCGATGAGAAATGACAAGATGCGAAAACTTATTTTTTTTTAGCTTTAAAATGATTTTTTTGTAATCCTCATTGGCAAGTTCGCCAGCGTAATCCTCAAAGATTGCCTTCGTGGTCTTGGCAGAGGGGGTGTAAAAGAAAACGATTGCCGCAACATTTTCGCGGAATGAGGATGTTATGCTTGTCAATTTTTGAGTTAACACCCATACGCTCAAACCTGCGTGGCGAGCAGAGAAAGCAAGATTCACCAACTCCCCTGTTCTTCCTTTTACATCTTTCGAAGCAGCACAGTCGTCGAGGATGATAAGCGTGTTCGTTCCCTCAAAAAGAAATCTTGAAAGCCTTAACAAAGATTCAACCTCGTGCTGCTCACAAATGAAAACAAAAAATCGAAGATCTTCCTCAGCAAAGCGATAATAAGTCTTGTTGTGCGCGAACGTCGGGCAGATGAGCACGATATAGTCAAACTTGCCTCGGAAAGGGCCACAAAGCTGATTCACCACGTATCTTGTTTTTCCTGAGTTCGTTGGTCCCACAATGAGGGCGTTAAAGGGTATATTGCTTGGGTCCATGCTTTGCTTTGCGAAAGCTATATCAATACTCAACACTTTCTAATTCTTTATTTACAATAGAAAATTGTGCATCAGCGATAGCGAAAATGTAGCATTTGACATTCCCTGATCCTGAGGCTGTTCTCTGTATCTCTAAATTTACGCCATCCTTTGTGTTCTCCAAACTGAGCCCGCTGCCGTGCATGTTGTTGTCGCTCATGGAGCGAAGGTCAATGAAAAGCCCAAACTTTTTTTCTGCATAAAACTTTGTGGCGTTATTAAAGATTTTTTGGTCTGCGTTTTTGCCAAAGAACCTGAGAACATCCTCCCACATGTCTCTTCCTTCAACGCCCTGACTGTACACCTTATTTGGAACGCCGTTCACGCTGATTTTTACATTTGTTATGTCAGGGTTAAAGAAAGATTCTGGATCTCTTGCGCCTGCGTCGTGGGGTTCAGGAAAAAGAAGTAGAAGACCCTTCAAGGAGCGCTTTGGGACGTTAATTCTTTCGTTTATTATCGTGTCAGTAGCTTTTTTTACTGTGATCGTTTTGTAATTATGCACATGCTCGTAAAAGAAAGTTTTGCCGTTAAGGTAAGTGCTTTCTACTTCTCTTGCAAGTTCTTTGTGATAAATAGCCTCGTATTCGAGTTGGATGTCAGTTAGCTCATACCCAAGTTTTGATGGATCTGTTCCTCTTACAACCACACTTGGACTGTTCAGTTTTATCTCGAAGACAAGCTCGTCTGCGAGTGCACGCGGATAAAACACACCATGGTCTCTCAAAATCTCGTGATCCAGCGGGATACGATACTTGCTTCCATAAACTTCTGCCAGCTTCTTTTCCGCGTCAACTCCTGATTTTTTTTTGTCACCAGCATTTGAACGGATTTTGCATAAATCCTCGGACTGGATACCTTCAAGAAACATGTTGCTGCGCTTTTCTACCGGCAGAAAAAGGTCCTCGAAAAGTTTGTAGACGTCGTAAGCGTTCGTATCCTGCAGCGTTTCTCCAGCAAACCTGACAACCATCCTTGAGACAAGCGCCCGGGTGACGTTGTTTACGAGAAAGTTGTTGGGCTCGCCGCTCACCGTCAAGTTGAACACAAGAGCCAGGGAGCCTGGCACGAGAACGACACCCTCTTCAAGCTTTGGTACAGCAACTCTCAGAATTTCTTCTGGAGACGCTTTATTCGGATTAAATGTAACGCGATGTAGCACTCTGTCTGCCTTGAGCGCGTTTGGTGTTTTCACTTCGAACGTTGGACTGTGTCTTTCGCTGACAGCCATTGTATATTTAAATTAAAAAATGTATTTATTTAATATAACATGGCGGTAGAAGGTGGCTTTGGTGACAGAGATCCTCTTTTGGAACATACAGGCGACCGTGACGACCGTAATGACAACGATGACAGCGATACAACAGGCCCATTCCAACCTGGAGGGGCATCAACGCCCGGACCAAGCGAACAAATACCAACGAGAACTACCACGATGAATAGGCCGAACGAAACAACAACGATGTTTCCTGAAATCCCCGACGATAGTGCGACAACAACCTTCACTGCTTCGAGTTATCTTGACAAAGAGTTTCCATCAGCTGACAAATCAAAGATTAAATACAAAATAGATGAAAATGGAAGGCTGCAAGTCGGGTTAATTAAACCAGGTAAGCCTTATTATAATTTAACAACCAAAATTCAAGGCAAGGAAGAATACCAGATAAATATAAGACTTCCCAAAGAAGTTTTAAAAGCCCTTGGTCCAAGTCGTCGATTAACTCTTGAAAATGAAATAAGAGGTCTTTCAGAAGGCATCAATAACAACAAAAAAACAGCAGAAGATAACAATGAAAGCCCGGAGGAAAGAAAAAAAGCTAAAGAAAGAGCAAAACTACAAATTGAAAGGCGCACTGATCTACAGAAAGAATTAGATCGGTTGAAAAAAGTAGAGTACGAGCCTGTGATTGGGGTAACAATACCTTTACAAGAATTCCAACAACATGAAGAAGAAAGGCTCGAAAGGGAAGAGGAAATACGACAAGAGAGACATGAACAAGAAGATATTACAAACGACGAAAACAGGCCACAAGCGGAAAGACAACAAGCTCGCGAAAGAGTTGATAACTTGAATCAAGAAATTAATGAAATAGAAAATGAAAGAGAAGAAGAGATCGAAAGATTGTCTTTAACAGACAAATTAAGAGAAAAGGTAAAAGCGATTTTCAAAAAATATGGCTTCACCGTCACAGCAGTTTTGCTTGCCGTTGGCACGACTATTGGCGTAATTCTGAGTTCTCTCTCAAACGGTTTAAAAGGTTTAGCAAAAGGTGTTGGTGACGGTCTTCAGACACTTGGCAAAAAAATTGCAAGTATTCTGCCGGGCCTCCTTGGCTCGATCGCCAGTTTTGTGTTTCGAACGGCCGGCCAGGTGATCAGCTTCCTCGGCAAGAATGCTTGGCTTTTGATTGTCGGTGTTGTTATCTTTCTTATCGAGCGAGTTACAAAACGAAGCGAGCGCTAAGCGCTAGAGGGAACGCGAAGCGCCGGTGCCCCTTGGGTACCCTCAAAGAGCTCGGCTGACTGCAAACGCAACAATAACGGCACCAGCAATAAGGTAGATCTTGTTTTTTTCGTGTGCTGTATCTTCAGTGTCTGGCTTCTGCTTTTCGTCTGTTTTTGTCACAGTACCCGCTGAAGGCGTATGTGGCGCCGGCTCTTTTTTTGCAGCTTTGTGAATCGGGTTTGACGAGCGCGACGCGCTCGAGCTCTTCGAGCTCGGATGACTTGTTGGTCTATTAACTTTTGATGGCCCACCGCTCATACTTGTTGCGCCCACTTTTTTTGTAGCTTTATTAACCTCATCATTCACTCCTAATTTCATCCCAACAACAGCCTGCTTAAGCTGGTTATTGTAGCCAACAACGCTTTCTGTGTTTATCACCATACGAGCGGGCATCAGCCAGGCACCTGGGCAGACTGCAAGGTTAAGCCGAACCTTAGCTTCGTCGATGGCTAGTTGGTATCTTTGGACCGACTTTGCCAGATCAGGTTGCCTTATAGCGTCTTCAACCAACACGAGGAACTCACTTTGCGCTTCCTTTGCACGGCCGCCTGTTCCAAGTATGCTACTTCGAACGTTCACCTGCGAACCGAGAATACAGTAGACAAAAGCCTCTATCGACTGGTTTACTCTCGACAAACCTGCCTGAGTAAGCCCTTCAGTGCCGTTAGGACAAAACCAGTCTGCCTGTGCATATGCAGCGTCGTCTGGCTCGATGTATTGAATCAAGTTACCTTTGCTTGCAGCTCCCCCTTCGTCCGAAAATTTATCGTAATCGGGGTATTTTGCCCCAGAATTTTTCGGACCAATATTTGAGATCCAGATATAAACGTCACCCAGTCCGTGGTTCGCGCCTCTTGTGAAACGGAAATCGCTTGACGGGTCGACACCGAACTCAGCACATATTCTTTTGTACGAAGCCACGTCGTACTTGTTGTCGAACTGGCTAAAAGTTGGGTCGCCAGGCAAGGCGCTTACGCTCTGAATCCCCCCATCTGAAACAATATTCGCCTTATCGTGAAATAAACGTGAAAAAGATAAAAATTACGCACAATCGGTGGCAAGCTAAGAGCTGAGTGCTCTTCATCGAAAATATCTCGACTTATACCGCAGCCTGTTGTCGCGCACCATACCGCAAAGTTAAGTTGCTGGGGCCAATAGGCCATGTTAGGCCCCGCAAGCCACTTTTTTGACTCTTTTCCTGATGTATGCTTCAGTTTTGTTTTTTGAAAAATCTCTCTTAATTTCGTTGTGAAATATTGGTCTGGTGTGACGTAGATGTTTATTTGGCTGTTAAATATTTTTTTCAAACTCGGTGCGGCTTCGTGAAATCCAACCGCGGGAATTGGCAAAGATGAGCCTTTTGCGCCACTTGGTGACAGCTGTTGTGGAAAATTAAACCGCCTGAAATTTGATTCACCCCCAGTGCTTTTTTCATCTCTGGGCTCCAATATTTGCTGTCAGAGCCAAAAACATTTATCAAATGGCCTTGCCCTGCCTTGAAATAAATGTCTGCCGTTGCTGTGTGGTTGTAAGCGAACTCAACCTGTGCAACAAATTTTGTTCGGTCAGCGTTTGGATATTTTGCAAGAAAAGGTTTCCACGCATTGTCTTTTGCCGCTTCAGAAATTTTATTTGCTTCTGGGGTTTTCATCCACTTCATAAAATCTCTTGTTTTCGCATCCATGGTCCTCTTTTATATTAAACATTTTTTATTTTTATTTAATATAAAAATGGTTGTGCTGACCGTCACCACAAAAGAAAATCCTCACACTGTTAATTTCGATTATCCTATTCCAAAACCAAGCTATATCCGGCTTTTAAGTTGTTCTCTTTACAACAGCTGGAATAGTTTGGAAAAGGATGGAATAGTTTTTTATAAACAAGTGAACAAGGAAGAGAAGGCGCGTTATATACGGCAAGGAAACTACTCACTCGATGACATTGGGAGTATTTTTGAAAAAGGATTTCCAGAGAAAAACATGTTTTCTGTAACAAAAGGCATTGCAGGTCGTTCATTGATAATAAAAGCAAAAGAGCCCAATTTAAAAGCTTTTGGACTGAATGGAAGTCTTATTAAGTTCTTTAATTTGCCTGGGTTTGAGAATTACGCAAGTATTGAAAAGGAATATTTTGAAACAATTGAGGTAAATAATGTTTCAAATCCTAAAAATTACTTCATCAACTGTGACCTTATCGACAAGCAACAAAGCTTGCTAAATGGTAAGCCATCAAGCCTTTTAGCGTTTTTTGACATACGTGGAAAACCGTATGAAAAAGTTTATTACCAAAATACACATTTTAACGTCTTGCGCGACGTTTCTGCTGAAGAAAATGTATCATCTCTGACTCTTTCGATTAGAGATGAGAATGGAAAGCCATTCGATTTTAACGGCACAAATCTTACATATGAGTTGGAATTGAATTAAATTAAATACAAAAATAACTTTTATGTATACGAGACCATGTCATCTGCTAATGTGCTCCCGAGTGCCCCTGCTTATGGTGATCGCGAAGAAAACAGCGTAAAACAAACACTGTATCCCGCTTTGCCAAATCAACCAGAAAATTTTAGGTTAACAAAAATCAATCAAATTTGTTCAGAATTTGACAAAGAAGTTGCAAAATACCGAGCTGTTTTGAAAAAGTATAAAAAGGTGAAGTCTTTTTTTCATTATTCCGCAATTTCAATGGGTGGTTTGTCCAGTGTTCTCTCTGCTTCCAGCCTTGGAACAGCGGTAACAGTCGTTGGTTTGCCGGTAAGCGTTCCTCTCGCAGCATGTGCTGCAATTACAGGCGTTTTGTCAGCCGCTTTCACTGGAGCGAGCAAAAAACTTGAACCAAAAATTATGAAAAATAATGAAATTACTTCTCTTGCTGTTGCCAAACGGGAAACTGTCAATAGACTTGTTTCTGCCGCTCTCATTGACAATAAAGTTGATGACAAAGAGTTTCAAATTATTTTGGATGAATATTCTCGTTACATGGCCCTCAAAGAGACTGTTCGCATGCACCTTACAAAAAATTTAAGCCAAAAAAAGTCATCCCCACAGCCTGACATTGAGAAACTGAGACAGGAAATTCGACAAGAAGAATTAGATAGGTTAAAAAAAAGAATATCAGCAGAGTCGAAATCAGATTTGAGAAAATAAACACTGGATTTAATCTGAGTGTTCAGAAAAATAAAATTAACGCATGACACAAATCGTGACATTGTGTTACACACAGCGTGACATTGTGTGACACAGAGCGTGACAGTCACGCGTGACGTTGCGTGACAGGTCAAACGAAAGGGCAAAACCCTGGTCGGGGGGTGCTCGTTGGCTGTTTCTTGCCTAGCCCCGGCTAGGACTTTTTCCCCGCCGCTGACAAGGCGGCTGTCCCACATTTTTACCTCTGCCGAGGTTTGAAATCCCGAGGAATTTCTGAGCACCCCCACGTTATCAGTAGGGCCGAGGCGGGTTCACCCAGGGGTATCTCCCACTGAAAGGAGTCCCCCTATACCCCGTAATTCACCATCCGCACAAGCCATTATAACACGATTCAAGTGGTTGGCCATCCACTACCTCCCTTGACTTCACCAGAATTTGTGAACTAACAAAAAGTTACGGCCGCGTTTACTTATATATAGTTCACTTTGTCACGTTTTTCACTTGTGGTACCCTTTCACCTATTTTGAGCAAGTACGCATGCGCTTTTGAGCATCAGGATGATGTCATCATTAATTAGACACTTGGTAAAGTTTGGTAAATAGGCTAAAATGTTGGTGCTTTTCCAAGCGATTTGCTTTATTTTAACCGAACTTTCTACTCCCGTTTGGCAAAATGAGGTCAGACAGATAACATATCAAGTCGTGGAAGCAATGCTTGAAGCAGAAAAAAATAAACAGGCCCGATTGAGTCCGATGTTTCGGGAAAGTTCTTTCGATCGATCGTTAAACTTCTGTGATCAAATCCTGTTATTTCTCGATTTCTTCTCTTCGCTTCACTTCGGCAGCTTCTGTGGGGGCACAAAAAATTACAGCGCGTTAACTGAGCGTATTTTTTTTGTAATATCTGTTCTGTTTCGTTTTTTATCGGCCCAAACACTAAATCCTGATTAGGCCGCCATGTTTCTTTCTGCTCGTCCAAGGGCCTGAGAACTAGAAATATGGTTTCCAGACTCTCTCTGAAAATGTCACGCAACTCACCGGAGCGTGCAAGTTTTGTTTAGCTTGTTAAAACGTTTGCGACAACACTGCTGTCTAATTTTTTTAATTTTTCAATCAGCTCGTCTGTTAAAAAGATTGTTATTTGTTTTTCGTTTTCTTTAGTTTTTTTGTATGTTGTAAACGCTTTTCCATGAGATCTTTTCAAGTTTTTCTTTACATTCAAGTTAATTTCTCCAGTTCTCCCTCTTCCCATCTTCGTTTACTCAATAAGAGCATTTGTTCAATTGAAAAATAATTCTGGCGCGCCTGTTCTTTGGGGCTTGGCGGGGCCACTTGTTTTAGGACAGTCCTCAACAAGTGTTAAAAGGGTGCCTTTTTGCCTAGATACATGTGCATGGGTTGAAAGGCTGTCATCTAACCCCGACACACTTGCAATATGAGGGTTTTGGACGCAAATCCAAAAAAACAGTGAGGGGCGAGAATGGCGAAGCCGGCAGGCGAGCCAGGCGAAGCCCCGAACGCATTTTTTTGGATTTGCGCCAAAACCCTCATATTGCAAGTGTGTCAGGTTTATTGAAGAATGAAAGAACAAAACCAAGATTGAAAGGTAACAAACTTTACTGAAGTGCTGAGCCTAGTTTTATGACGAACACTGAATGAAACTGTGTCAGTTTGCCGTTCTTTCGTAAATTATTTGCTGCTTTTCTACTTTATTCACTCGCTCTTGTTGTGCGTTCAGTTTAAGAGTATTATTAATTACACTTTTCGCATCTATCCTTTTGTTTTGCGTAGTTAAATTTACTATGGTATTTCTGTGGTTTTTGTAGGCACCGCTAATTATTTCTTGTTCATAAAGCTCGCCAAATTCGCTGTTCAAAACCATTTTTTTGATGGAACTGTCGCTCCCGCAGAAAAATTTTAGCTTGCCAATAGTAACGCAATCATTTTCCAAATAAGGTCAAACTAAGGTATACGAGCTGACAACCGGGATTGAGTGAACCAATCAGAATGCTAGAAATGCAATATCCGAGGTTGAGAATTTAATAATAACTGATATATTTACTGCCTTGGATGCAAGTCAAGCAAAATTATACATGACAGAAGTGTTTTTCATTTCTTTCAGCAAAAACATACCAGTGGAGACCAACCAGGCGGAGTGTCTCTTGAGAAGCGGAGCACTGTTCATGCAAGGTCCATTTCGGGTTAGTAACTCTGCTTTGCGTTACAGGTTTTTTAAAAATATATTCACAAAAAAGTTTTTTTTTTTTTTTTTGTGGGGGGGGGGGGGAACCAATTTAACTTTAGGGAAGACAAATGCATCGAAACCCCAGGAACCCTTGGTGCTCGACAATCGGTTAAGGAAAACAGACATTTATTAATTTTTGCAATTTGGCCAAAAAGTACGTCAAAGGCAATAAAAATACGTCAAAAACGTTAAAAATTCGTTTTGCGAAAATTTATTCAATAAGTAACAATAAAGTATATGCCATCAGACAGAAAAAGAAACCCCCAAGTGTTGTAAAAATTTCGCTAACGTGATCACCAAAGGCTTCAGTAGCATAACAACTGTTTACAACAATTCAGATGTCTCTCGAGCACCTACATAAATAGGGACGAAAGGTTGGCGTTTTTATTTTTCTGTTCTTCCCTTCCTTTTCAAAAAACAATATTGCAAAATGAGAGACACTCTTCTGGCCCAAAAAATAAAATAGAAGAAGAGGCCGAGGGGTGCGGCTAACTTTGATTGAAAATCAACAAAAGTGTCTCACGATTCTTGTTGCAAACCAAAACTGGAGTTAAACCTTGTGTTCAGTGTCCCTATTAGTTAAAGACATTTAAAGGGGCTTTGTCGCGGATTTTAACAAATTTTTGAACAACGTTACCAAAATATGTTTTTATGTCGTAGGAAACCTAAAAATAATGGTCCATTTTTGTTAAAAATTCCTATATTAGAGCACTGAAACTGTTAACAAGCGTCTTTGGCTGCGAATGGCTAGGGTGAAAATGGATTGTAACCTGAAAAATTAAGGCTTAACTTTTCAAGATGTTAAAAAAATGCGTCTTCAAAAAAATCAATATTTATACCGGTGGTTTGATTTCTTTCCGTAAATTACGGGGAATCTTCTTTAGATGTTCAAAGATAATGTCAGTTGTCATGGGTGTAGTTGCCTACCACTAATTCCAGAACAGTTTAGACCAAAAATCAGTAAATCCCCGGGACGTACAATCCCGGACGAAACCAGTTGAGACAAACGCATTTCACAGTTTTTTCGCGAATGTCTTGCCTGGTAAGCTTGTGAAAAACATGTTATCCCCCTCTCCCCCCACTCAATGTTGTTTTATGGGGTTTGCAATTCACCAGGCTTAGTTTTCATAAAACGACAACATTGACAACATTGAAATAGGGGAGGGGGGATTGACAAACATGAGCTGTAGTACCAAAATTGGTGAAAATTAGCGGTGTCTCAACCCTTTCGGCCGGGATTGTAGCTTCTTTGATACTAGACATAAATGGTTCATTTGTTTTAAACTTTGCCACTTTTCATTTCTTGACAAATCTCTTTGTAGCAGGTGGAAACAAGTTCTCGGTAACTGCTGTGTCACACTGCACAAGCATGGTAAAATCACCTTTCCAGAATTATTACAAACTCGATGCGACAGCTGACACGAAAGGTGTCATGTGTCGTGTTCTTGCTGAGTCCACTGGTGAGTCGCAGGCGTACACCGTGTCAGCGGAGCTCCTGAACCAAGCAGGATGGAAGGGAATAAACAGCGGACATCTTGGATTGCTGTTCAACGCTGTGGATGAAAACAACTTCGACTTTGTCTACTTCAGGTGAGTTGAGGCGTTTGAAAACTCACACTGCATGAACCTGAAGCTCTTACGCGAGCATGGGGGAGAACCATAAGTTAACACATATCATACTTTCAAATTGCTAGAACTTTTAACGGAAGCCAAGAAGAATATTGTGAACTTCCCATATACGGCGCGTACAACTAACTTAAACCTTATACACACAGACCCCACTGGCTGGGTGGCTGTTATCAGACCGGATACATGGGCAATGGAAACCCCACCTTTGTCGAATTTAAGGCGTGCCCGAACGGTCCTCCAAAAGGCGGCGTCTGGTTCCCAGTATCAATCAAGGTCCAAGGTCAAGACGTACACGTGTACCTCAGTGGGAACCTGGTGGCGTCTATCAAGTCCCACTTTACTCCAAGAGCCCGGGGAGGAGCATTTACTTTTCACGGCTACCAAAACGTGGTCCTCTTCAGGAAGTTCCAAATCGTCCCGCAATTTGTCAGTAAGAAGTGCGCTAAGACAGTTGAACTCCCGGGCTACGTCAAACTTGATGCAGATCATGGGAGATGGCCTCAGGATGGCTTCTGTCAAGCTGCATACTTGAAAGATGGTGGACAGTCCAGAGATTATCAGCTGTCAGTTGATCTGTATAACTTCATTGGATGGAACGGAGTGAATTCTGGTCATCCGGGAGTGTTCTTTAACGCCGAAGATCAGGACAACTATGACTTCATCTATTTCAGGTTTGAATAATCTTGAGTTGATTTAAGGGCGTAAATCTCATAATAACCAGTTGCAGGCTTCAGGGAGACAGACAGACAGACAGACAGACAGACAGACAGACAGACAGACAGGCAGGCAGGCAGGCAGGCAGGCAGGCAGACAGACAGGCAGGCAGGCAGTTAGGCATGCAGGCAGGAAGGTAGGCAGACAGACAGACAGACAGACAGACAGACAGACAGACAGACAGACGGACAGACAGACAGACAGACAGACAGGCAGGCAGGCAGGCAGGTAGACAGACAGACAGACAGACAGACAGACAGACAGATAGGCAGGCAGTTAGGCAGGCAGGCATGCAGACAGGAGGGTAGGCAGATAGACAGACAGACAGACAGACAGACAGACAGACCAGACAGACAGACAGACAGGCAGGTAAGCAGGTAGGCAGCAGAAAGACAGATAGCAGGAAAATAGCATATATATTTATGGTAACGGCGCAGTTAACGGTTACGAGTTTCTATAAATTCACTTTGTCCTCATATTACTGTTTATTACTCGCCACGTAAATTAATTACGTCTTTTTCCAGGCCTCATTCGGTCAGCGGATGCTTCCAGACGGGTTACGTCTACAAAGGCCAACCCAAATTTGATGGAGCTAAGTCGAGTACTTGCCCTACCGGTCCCCCCAAGGGAGCAGAGTGGTTCAATGTGAAGGTGACAGTATCAACAGCCACTTCTGCAGGTGAAGTCAAAGTGCACTTGAAGGGCACCTTGGTGACGTCATGGATTCCACGCTATCCAATCAAAAACAGTGGTGGTGTTCTGGTGGCCAATGGCTACAAGAATGTGGTGTACTTCAAGAATTTCCACATCAAGTGAAGGAGGTCGTCCTAGTTTTAACAAAGACGAATGGCTAAAAGTAATGATCGAACAGTAGAATCTGATAAGACTATCAGTGTATAAACGGGACTCAAGGACTTTAGTGCTTTAGGGGTAATGTGTATGTGGGCTTCCTTTCTTTAATCCAAGGACGCCTGCGCATTAAAGGGGTTTCTAACACGCTGTAGGCTGCTAGGTGTTAATTACATAAAATAACTGATATTGTAGTTTCGATCCAGTAAATTAAAGAAGCTTTCGTCGACATTCAGTCTATGAATCTTGCTTGTGTCACTTTGATATTAGACTCGGAGACTTCCGCTGCAAGAAGGCTGGCACCACTTGATTTTTACTACCAGTTACTATCCTATAAAAAGAAAAGGAGGCCTAAAAAAAAAACAAGCGACAACAATGTTAGAACCCGTGCTTTGTTTTGAAACTGCAAAAATCTCATCCTTTGAACTAGTTGCTTTCGAACTCTTAAGTGCCCTTGCTCTTCGCGGTGCACCCAATTCCATCCAATTCTTAACCCTGTCCACCAGGTCTAAAGGCGGGAATAAAGGTGTATTTGAGTAAAATTTTAAGAGGTTTAAATAACCCCGTGCAGGAGTTCCCCAGGTTACCAGCTGGGGATTGTTTTAGTGTTCATGTACTAATTTTTAACTTCACATTCTAATGTTATACAATCACACTAAACCTTCAATATTTCCTTTTTCTCTAAATTTTACTTATCCTTTGAGAAACACTATCTCCTCCTAAACATCCCCAAACATCACCCAAAAATTTACAAGACATCCCAAAACATAGATTCGTGTAATAAGCAGAGATTTTTTGGATTGCTTGAAACGCGAACGAGTTATTCACATTAAACCCAATAAAACAGTTGATGAGCAACCTCTAGGTATACCCCCGCCTTAAAGGAGCTATATCACGGACAACGCATCTTGAAAAAAATTGGCAAAATGTTTTCAAGTTTGTCATTCGCAATCCGTCTTAATCTTTATTAGTCAAAACCATCATTGGTTACTTTCGTTACCTTTGTTGTTTTTCTATGTTAGAAAATTATTATTTTGAGGTTTCCTTCAATTTAAAAGTAATCAGAAAAATGACTTAAAATATCGTGACGAAGCCCCTTTAACTTAGGTGATTAGGCGACAACCTATATTTTTAATTTGCTACCCTGCTATCCATGAAAAAACGGCTCAAATCTATTGTTAATCCGGGGAAACCTATTAATTTCGGATAGGGGTGTGCCGCAAAGGTTCTTAAACTCTGACCCTATTTAAGGATAAAGAAAGCGAAAATGTATACCCTTTTTAAGGCCCAAAACCAAAAAACCACGCCCTGTTCAAGGGGAGGAGAGGCGTTCGGTGACGTTCCAAATAACGGCTAACTGCGCACGGCAAAACACAAATCTCATAAAATCGCTTTAGTAATACATGAACGGATAGTCAGTTTTAAGATACTTTTTTTTCGTTTAGCTAGGCGTTTGTTTTAGCTGATAGAATTTAGGTACCCTACCTAAGGATCACACTGGGAACACAATGCCAAAAGGAGCAAAAATGATACCCTATTTAAAGACCGAGAACCTCAAAAACTATACCCTATCTCGCGGCACATACCCATATAGCCCATATATGGAAGTATCCCCTCCCCCCTCCCCGGGGGGATCAATGTTCAATTTCAGCTGGAAAATAATTTTAAGTTTATATCACTTCATTTCATTCATATGAAAAAATGCTGAATACACCCTTCCCCAGCGTGCACCTCCTGCACAAAAGGTACCCACGAAACCCCATTGCTGAAATTGATCAAACTCGTCGTACCAAATTTGATACTTCTGACCTAAAGGGCACAATCTGTTCATCATTCAGTAAATAAGACGTACCGACCCCTTTTCCCAGGGTAAAGAATTGCCTCTTCGGAAAAAAGGAAAAAGAAACTACTGTCAGTTATAGTCATTTTCTATACAAAAAGTTTTTGTAATTATGTGCAGTGACATTTCTTTTTATATATTAAAAACGAAGATTCGTGAATCGTGATTTTTTATTCGCGATATGGACATGCGCACTGAAAAGTCTTTTATTACCTCTCACAATGAAGAAAATTGACACGTCGACAAAAGCCATATTTAATTTACGCCTTGTTCAGTCAGCTTTGCGCAGTGGCATTACCGTAGCCAGTGAGGTTCATCCGAGGCGCGGTTATTGCTGATTGAAAACTTTTCCCATTACCCCGCAAGACGACTTGAAATACAGTCGGCTTTGCAATTTTTGACGGTTCATACGTGGACCCCACAAAGAAAGAAATTATGAAAGAATGTTAGAATGCAAAAAGAAAAGTTCACAATGTTTCGTGTTTTCAATGTATCCCATATGTGCTAGTAAATTGACATCAGTTTTTTATGCATCTGTCCTGTTTATATTGATGATAAATTGCGTCATAACATTGTCCAAGTGTTGTAGGCCATGACACGACCACGAACCTCTAGGAGAGTGGATCTATAAGAAACTTTGACAATGTTATGATAGAATTCATCATCAATAATAGGACAGACGCATAAAAAACTGATGTCAATTTGTTTTGTTACAAAAACAAAAAGCCAAAACTGATTTTAAAACGAAGGAACTAAATGCACGAGGAAGATGCGATTCCCGCAACTCCGCAGAATCTAAATTTCGTTGCTGTAATTCGGAGAATCATAGGCTCGTAAATTTTGGTAAGAATACGGCCAGAAATACAAGGGAAAATTCGAATTGTTCAGTAACCATTTATACAGTGAAAAGTGTTCACAAAACAATCCGCTAAAACGCGGTTCAGCATCTTCATTTCACTGACAGCACAGATTCCTGCTAAACGCCGTTTTTTAGGTCTGAATCCTCAATAAACATCCTCATCTTTTCGCCCTCAGGTTGCAATGGTTTCTCACCGCAATGTTTTGATTTTGCGCCCAGGGCGCTTATTTACTTTTGGCAACTCAAGAGAGGGCGATTATTCGGGACAGAGCGCTTATTTAATTTTTGAGAAACAACCAAATGTTTAAAACAAAACTTTAATAAATATTAAAATAACTAACAACAACAGAAACTGTAACAGTAACAAATTATTGAAAGTTCAGTTTCTTTCAAAATAATTGTTTATTTTAGTAAATATATACAGGTACAGTATGTTGAATGTTCATGAGTTTATCTATTCGACGTCGATGCCCCTTCAGAAAAGGCAGTTATCGACAATAGGGGCGCTTATAAGAATAGGGGCGCTTATAAGAATAGGGGCGCTTATAAGAATGGGGGCGCTTATTGGAATAGGGGCGCTTATTGACAAGTATTAAGTTTTACCCAATAAATTTTAGATGATGAAAATAAATTCTTCAACAATGACACGAGCATGGGACAAAGAAAAATTCTGAGTCCCCGACGGGAATCGAACCCATGGCCTCCCAGATACCGGTTGGGCGCTCTAGCCAACTGAGCTACGATGGACTCGTGGTGAGCTGGGCCATTTACTTGGTTGATTTGTGACACGCGTCCTGCATACTGCTAGGATCAGCAATGTCGAAATCAGCAAGTGTGTAGTCATGGTAAATTTTAAGCTCGGTGATAAATAATGAAGATGAATTTTTCAACAATGACACGAGCATGGGACAAAGAAAAATCCTGAGTCCCCGACGGGAATCGAACCCATGGCCTCCCAGATACCGGTTGGGCGCTCTAGCCAACTGAGCTACCTTATTGTTACTTATTTTCCCGGGACTTAATTTTCGCGATTTTCGCGATTCTCAAAAAATCGCGAAATTAAAGACCCGCGAAAATTTATTTTAAAAGTTTTTCCTTGTATTTTTTATGTTAATTAGGCAATTTTGGCCAAATCGCGAAAATTAAGACCCGCGAAATGAGCCCGTTCCATTTTCGTGAAATTAAGATCCCGCGAATATAAGTAATAATAAGGTAGCTACGAAAGACTCGTGGTGAGTAACCTAGTAAATGGCCCAGCTCACCACAAGGCTCTCGAAGCTCAGTTGGCTAGAGCGCCCAACCGGTATCTGGGAGGCCATGCGTTCGATTCCCGTAGGGACTCAGAATTTGTCTTCGTCCCATGCTCGTGTCATTGTTGAAAAATTCATCTTTATTATTTATCACCGAGCTTAAAATTTACCATCTTTATTATTTACTACACACTTGATGATTTCGACATTGCTGATCGAAGCACAGTTGGCTAGAGCGCCCAACCGGTATCTGGAAGACCATGGGTTCGATTCCCGTCGGGATTTTTTTTTACTCATGCTCGTGTCATTGTTGAAAAATTCATCTTCATTATTTATCACCGAGCTTAAAATTTACCATCTTTATTATTTACTACACACTTGATGATTTCGACATTGCTGATCGAAGCACAGTTGGCTAGAGCGCCCAACCGGTATCTGGAAGACCATGGGTTCGATTCCCGTCGGGATTTTTTTTTTACTCATGCTCGTGTCATTGTTGAAAAATTCATCTTCATTATTTATCACCGAGCTTAAAATTTACCATCTTTATTATTTACTACACGCTTGATGATTTCGACATTGAAGACTAGTTAGTTTTGTGGTATAATTTTCGCCTCATTAAGAATGCAACGCTAAATCATGAACAGTAATGAAAAGTTTGACAAAACCTTCGCCGATTGCGAGAATTCGCTGAGTTATTGTAAAAAAAAAAACCAAAACGAATCGACCCCATTTTTTCAAGTCTCTATGGTCCATATTCCACGTTCCTTGTCCATATGCTTACGTTCCAATGTTCCTATTTTTTATGTTCTGTCACGCGAGGCGATGGCTGCATGGCTGCTAAGCCTCAAAATAAAAATATGGCGGCCATTCACAGTTCAGTGGCGTTTCTTGTGGGTTTTGTTCATTTATAAGGCACCTTTGGTTGAACTGTACCACTATTAATATCTCGCCATGACATTTCTATACGCTGGGGCGCTTTTGTAAAACGGAATCAAGGAACCATGGAGGTTAAGCTTATTGTTATTCAAGAAGATGGAAAATTATAAAACAAACCTTACTCAGTAGCTGGCCGCCTTGGGGGCTGGGATCGGAGAGGAAAACTTTAGCTCGCTTCATTTTGCAGTTGAAATACTTTTTCTTAGGTCGCGGTAAGTAAAAAATAAGTAAGTAAGAAAAAATCCATTTTATGGTCAAAGTTACATGGCTCCTGATCTAATATATAAGCTTAAAATGTGAAATATTTAAGGTGTTGTGTTATTATATACGCCTTCAACAGATTAGTCTGGATTAGTGCACGCAGGGAACTCCACATGTACACCTGTAGTTTTTGCTCAAGTCTTGTTGCTAATTTAAACGTAAAAAGTTCGAACTGCCACGTTAGGTTGGAAAAAATATTGCGTGACAGCTGTTTCGGACAGCTTAATGCTTGAACAGCGGTTTGTAATGTTTGTTTTAAAATCATACACAAAGACTGATCGTGTAAAATCGTGATTTATACAACTTTTGTTTCGCTTTGTGGCTGTCTTTCGAGTGTTAAAGGGCGAAGTGGTTGGGTTCTTGATCTTTTACATCACGAGAATCGGAGGTAATTAGCTTAAATTTCGCCAATGTACTCTACATGAAACCGGTACCTTAATGTGTATCTTTCGATTAATTAACAAAAGGAGCTGATTAGTGTAGTAACTGTAACTGTAGCACGATTTTTTTGTTTATTAGTTTCTTTAACTATCGTACTGTAATAGTGGCACCAAAATTTTAAAGATATGATACTCAATTATTTGCAGTCTTTATACATTGTATGGTACAAAATTTATCGATTACTGGGTATTTTTCTGTTATGACCTTTTTTTCCAGTTAACTGAGTGTCACTGTACCTGTTATCAGTATCATGATTTTGAGAAACACAAAGAACTTGCATTGATCATAGAACTGGTTGGCAAAATCCTGCGGAATATCACCTGATACTTAGCTGACGAGGCTGTAGGCTAAGTATAGGCAGGCTAAAATCAGACAATTGATATTCCGCAAAATTGAGCAGGCTAATTGTTTCATTATTCAACAATTTGTCAACGAAACACATTTTGCAGCTAGGAAAAATTAAGTTATGCAGCATTTTACAAGACTTCGAACAAATCGTGGCAATTAATCTACCTATATTTAACAATTATCCTGCGAAATCGCGCGGAATATCGCCTGATACTTAGCCGACGAGGCCGTAGGCCGAGTTGGCTAAAATCAGACGATATTCCGCAAGATTGAGCAGGATAATTGTTTTATTATTCAACAAATTGTCAACGAAACACATTTTGCAGAAAGAAAAACTGTAGTTATGAAGCGCTTTGCAAGATTTCTGACGAATCTTCGCAACCTACGTATATCGCAGGATATCTGTTATGTACGGATGACAGATATCGTTTACATTTTGACCATATATGGGCAGCGCGCGCATGTGTTGAATAATAATTAACAATTATCCTGCGAAATCGCGCGGAATATCGCCTGATACTTAGCCGACGAGGCCGTAGGCCGAGTTGGCTAAAATCAGACGATATTCCGCAAGATTGAGCAGGATAATTGTTTTATTATTCGACAAATTGTCAACGAAACACATTTTGCAGAAAGAAAAACGGTAATTATGCAGCGCTTTACAAGATTTCGGACGAATCTTCGCAACCTACGTATACCGCAGGATATCTGTTATGTACGGATGACAGATATCGTTAGCATTTTGACCATATATGGGCAGCGCGCGCATGTGTTGAATAATAACACAGGATATCTGTCATGTATGGATGAGAGATAACAATAACATTCTGACCATATATGCCTTGGGCAGTACGTGCATTTGTTGAATAATAATACATAATATGGGTATGTGAAAATAATAAATAAGGTATATACATAATGGTACTCCCATGCCATTACCTCTGTCTCCCCTTATAATATAGTAAAAAGGTGTTCGAGCATGCAGGTGTTTGGATAGCAGTTCCTTTAGTCCCTAGTTAATTAGCAGTCTTTGGTACATAATCACAAGCAAATTCCTTGTATTTGGTGTCTTTTGTGGGCATGAGTTTTCTTCAAGGCCGGTTGCATGTTGCACGTCTTTGCTCAGGGTCGCAGTCTCCACTGGGCTGCTCTGCACCTGCGCAGTCATCAATGGGCTGCTCTGAGGTCTGTTGGCATTTACCTGCTGGACCGGCCTTCATTAAGATCAAAAGCATCCTCCTCATCACCAGAGTCATCTGATCACACGCAAATGACTGCCTTCACTCATTTTTTTAGTGGCTTCCAATCCATGTACTATATTTATTCCATTAAACACCCTGCATGGGCACTTTTTGGACCTTGAGAGTGGGTGCTTATTTGAGGTGGGCGCTTATTTGAGGCTGGGAGCTTATTAAATTTTCACCATTTTAAGAAAGTGGTAATTTTATTTTGCAACAAAACAGTAAAATAATAATTATAACAAAACGTGAAGATGTACCAAAGTTGAAAGTTTCTGTATTAAGAAAACTCGGCCTTTGGGTTTGTCTCTTAGTAACTAGTTCTTTATTTACTAAACACTTATTTACTATACACTAAGGTCAATTAACGAGCTCTCTGGCGCTGCCTCCTCAATCTGTTCACTTCAGTTTTTTTTTTTTTTTGGGGGGGGGGGGGAGAAGGTGAGCACTTGTTGGAGGCTGGGCGCTTATTAACTTTTCCTACCTTCAAGGTGCATGGGCTTGATTCAAGGTGGGCAGTAATTATGTCTCCCTTGATGCCAATGTTGACCATTGGAAGTTTTGTTCTTGCTTCAATCTGTGCACTTCAGATTTTTTTTGGGGGGAGGGGGGAAGGTGAGCGCTTATTGGAGGCTGGGCGCTTATTAACTTTTCCTACCTTCAAGGTGGGTGCTGATTCGAGATGGGCAATAATGTCTCCCTTGCTTGCAAAACGCTGTGCCACCTACAGCTGTGTCTACTTTTATCAGTATATTTTTCGTTTTATCTTTCTGCTGTAGTGTCATTATTTCTTTATGTTTATATATTGTCAGATGTGGTTCATGAAGCTGTTGCTGATTCTGGCTTTCTCTAATGCCTTTATGACCGTGACGGTGAGAGGCCACAGGTATACCAATACATGGGTTGTGCAGATAAATGGAGATATCAATGGGGTAAACAGAATTGCAGAAAAGTATAGATTCACTTATAAAATGAAGGTAATATATTAAGTTCTTTTTCTAAAGATTTACTTATATCAGTTTACAATGTTGACTAAGTCAAAAAAATATGTTTGTAATGTGCGAGAATACGGTAAACGATAATGGATAAGCTGCACCTTTTTACTAAAAACTGTCGCTAAGTTGACTTTGAATTTCTTTTGATTTAAATTCTTTCATAATTATTTTTTCTTCAAAATTTGAGTTTCAAAATTTAGGGTGTGGCTTATATATAAATCTGTGAATGTTTACAGTAAGTGGCACTTATATATAGCCAAGGTTACATGTATATCATGTGCCAGGCTGGATATGATGTAAAAACGTTCAAGATAGAGATGTTGTTGTCGACCTCTGTGTAATTTCTTGAAATCATAATTTTTTAAGTTGACACTGAGACCATTAGTCACAGTCATGCTACCTGTGTTTAGTTGGCGACCTTGTTATATAGTGAGGAAGGCTTGTGTATACCTGCCAACTCTCACGCCTTAAGCGTGAGTCTTACGCCTGCAAGTTAAAAACTTCGATCTCATGCCAACTCACGCTTACGAACCAATTTCTCACGCCTACTCGAAAAATGTGAGTTATTATAACTATAACCGACACACTTTCCAAAAATATGTTAACTCAAACCAATGTGAGAAAAGAAAACTCCATGTGAAATGAGTAAATGACGATACTTTCCCCCTAAATCTCAGAATTTTGACAAGAAAAGCATTGGGAACGAGGTCGTGTTTAGCAAAACACGTCCACGCACTGGGATCGGGATATGTTCGGAACGTCTTTGGAATACCTGCGGACGTCTTTGGAAAACTTCGGAAATGGTCGTATCGTCTTCAGAAATCCTGGCACTCTCAGGATAAAAATCTCACGCCTTTGACCCAGAAAAAGTTGGCAGGTATATACTTGCGTCTCCGGCATTGTGGTTTTCCGACAGGAGCCTTGTGCTCCTGGCACTGGTTCAACCAAGCCAGATTGATCTGCAACACAGGGATTAGACAAAACAGCACACTGGGCCAGTCTAGCCCATGCCCCCGAGGGGGGCAATTTGTTGACAGAAATTATTGTACCCCTTTCGTATACCTTTAGTGAAAAAAGGAACCCCTTTCATATACCTAAAAGGCATGGCATAGACTTAGAACAGGACGTTTTGTTGCCATTTTCATGTAGCGCTTAATAAATTAAAATAATACAGCCATAAATTGTGCTTGTTCGAAGTATTTTAATTAAAGGCCCTTTAAAATACCTAAATGACAGATTTCCATGCCCTTTCATATACCTAAACTTGTGAAATCCCTACCCTTTTATATACCTGAAGCTTGGAAAAAGTACCCCTTTCGGGCGGAGCCTCCCCGTATAGGCCATCATAGGGAGTACCCCCCCACCCCGGGAGCCCATGTACGGCTGTCCTGCTCCATTAAAAAAAAAATTGCACAGATGTTCCCTCCGCGATTCTTTTGAGTGGAGCGGGACAGCTGTACACAGGCTGTACGTCTGTACGTGTGGGCCTCCTGCCTGCTGAAAACTGGGAGTCTCACGACAAAATCGTGAGACTTAAGAGGTGCCGTGGGTTAATGCCAACTGAATACCTATTCTGGAAAGCAAGCTTCTTGGATGTTAAAATAGTCTCAATATTGGAACATGGAATGTGTATACAATGTTTGACACAATGCAGACATTGCAGGTGATGCAGCAGCATACTTAGGCTTTATGTACATGTACTTGTTATGATAAAAAGGGTTAATGTATTCTCTCAATCCAAGAATAAGAAAGCAGTCAGGATCTCTGATCTTCTTCATGACTTTATTTAACAATTTCTGCCTGTGCTTTTAATTTTGACCCTCAGATTTCCAATAATTACTATCTTTTTGAGAACAAGAGTCTTCCCAAGATTTCTCCCCAACCAAGTCATATTCAGGAAACTGGTCTGATTGAAGAACCACTGGTAAAGTTTTAATTTCGACTTTGCTATATCCTACTAATCTAACTTGTACTTTACCGTTTTAGTTTGGAACATGATATAGAAATATGTAGACTAGTAGTAGCATGTGTCACCTGTTTGCATGCCATGTCTTCATGATCAAGAAACTGACAGATCTAGGGGAGGGCCCTTTTAAACAGCCACAAAAACCTGAAAAATCCCACCTAAAGAAGCAAAGGTCTTTAGTTAATCTGGGATTTTACCATTATGCAGCCCTTACCTTATGCTTTCACTTTTTGTTTCAAATGATTTAGGTAAGGTGGTTTACCCAACAAGTAAGGCAGAAAAGAGTTCTCTATGATCGGCAATTCTCTGTCTCATTTAATGATCCCAGATGGAGTGAACAAAGATGGTATTTGGTGAGAAACCTCGCTAATTATTGTTACTAATTTGATCTACAGTGTACATCTGGATAAGTTAACTACATGTACATGTACATGTAATATTCACTTTTACTTCACTTTTGGCCTCTTAAACCCAATGGGAGAAACGGGCTCAGTGGAATTACTATGTATTACCCTATGCATCTATATCAACAGAGGTGCTTTTCCACTGTTTCCAGATCAAATTGGAAGTTAGATGTGTTGGTTAATTTTTGTGAAGGAAAAACCCTCGAAGCTAGGATGAGAACAAACAAGAAAATTATTCAACCCACATATGACATATGGGTCCAGGAATTGAACCCTGGGCACATCAATGAGGGACAAGCACCCCCACCATTGTACCACCCTTGTTCCCCTAATAATTAAATGTATCACCCTTTCCATTTTTAACAGAATCCTCCTGATGGGAAAGGAATGAACATTGACAAAGTTTGGCAGCAGGGTGTCACTGGCAAAGGGATTGTTGTTGCAGTTGTCGATGATGGCCTCCAACAGTCACATCCTGATCTCAAAGATAATTATGTAAGTAAAGCCAAAGTTCTTCTCAGCTGGCTTTTGCATGCTTGTTCCTGTGTCGCCCGTATTCAGGGTCATATTGCTTGTCGCTTTTACCCCTTGGAAGGCCTCGATACTTGTGGGAAGAGACTATTTAAAACCAGTCATGTACTTTAATTTCATGAACATTTGAAAGAAGCCAGTGTGAAGTCTATCATTGTTTTGTCCTGTTTATTCTATTTATTTAGTACCATTATATTCTAGATTTTGATTGGTCAGCAAATGAAGTCCAGCCAATAAAGGCACACATTTATTTACTGGAAGTTCAGTCGAATTATTTGGTAATTCCAGCTATTGTTTTATTACCTCTAGGATCCTTCAGCAAGTTTGGATCTGGTAGATCTTGACGGCATACCTGATCCTGTGGGAACATTCTCAGGGTAAAAAAAAAAACATTTTTTCAAATGAGAGGAAACGTTACTTGACTAAATACTTTCTGCTTTAATTAAAGAGAGGGGACTTCACACTGTTCTAAATATCCATTTGACACTCTGTCCTTCAAATCCTGGTTGCCTGTTTCTATTATTGTATTTTACACCCATCAACGCATTCTCAATATTAGTAGTAGCCTGCAAATTAAAGCAGGCGTATTTTAAGTGAGCATAATCGTAAGCATTTTGATCGGGTGCCATCTTGGATTCTTACTCGGGAGAGGTTTGGGGATAGGAGAAATGTAACCTAGGGTAGTACATGTTGGAGTGAGGCTGAAAAGACCCCCCTCTCGCTTTTCCTCGCTTCCAAACCTCTCTCTACCCTCATCCAACATGGCGGTGAATCTACTGGATCGCGAACTAGTACTACGCACGCCCACGGAAAACGCCTGCACTGCAGGCTATATTAGTAGCAGTAGCAGTAGTAGTGGTAGCGGTAGCAGTAGTGGTAGCGATAGCAGTTGCAGTAGCTGTGGCTGTGGCAGTAGCAGTAGTAGTAGTCCTGGTAGTCATCTTTACCGGTATTAAAAATATGGGTATGCAAGCTACAGGGTATAAAATATAAAATTGTAGGGATGCTAATTAGCTACTTTTCTTCAGGCATGGTAACCGCTGTGGTGGAGTTATTGCTGCTTCAGCTAATAACAGTGAATGCGGAGTTGGAGTTGCCTTTAATGCAAAACTTGGAGGTAAAGTAATGCTTATTACTAAAATAGAATTATTATCATTGACAGTCATAGGTTTCTTAAAAATAAATGAATGCCTTCCTTATTTTTCCTTCTTGTTTGCTGGAGAATAGTTAGCAGAAAAGAGAGGTTGCACCAAGTTAAGTCCTCCCAAGCCTTGGCCAGGCAGATGCTTTGCAGCATGAAGGGAATTGTTGCCCCCAACCCCAACCTCTTTTCACTGGCAGATTTTCCTGAGGGTCTGCAAATGCGGGTAACCTGTTATACACTGCATAGGGAGAGACACTATGAGAGTAAAGTGTCTTGCCCAAGAACACGACATAAAGAACTAGTTTAGGATTTGAATGAAAGTACAACCACTAGAGCACTAGCTAACAGACATTGCCCAAAAGCTACCTTATTACATGTACATGAAATTTTTACGACATGTTAATTTCGCGAATTTCGCGATTCCAAAAAAATGGCGAAATTAAAGTGACGCGAACAATAAAACGACACATTATATCAACAATCAAGAAAAAATAGGTTTTGTACCACTGATCATGAAGGAAGGAATTTTCAATGTAAATGGATGTTGTCGTCAATTGACTCAAGAACAATAACTCATAGACGTACAAGCATGACCTACTTGTAGACATTGTGAGAACTGCTCTGTTGTTGCTATTGCCGAGAATTAGTCTCGCCCTCGCGTTTTTGTTAATTTTGACGCTATGGTTTCTTTGATGTAGTCGTTTTATTTAATTCAAGTGCATGTTAAATAATATTGCCAAGGAAATTGTGTCTTACCCAAACACGCGAAATTAAAGTGATTCAAAGTACAAAATTTTCGCATAATCGCTAAATTTTTAAGTGTCGCGAAATATGCGCACCTCAAAATCGCGAATTTAACGTGTCGCGAAAATTTTCTATAATAAGAGTTTCTAATAAGGAACCTGATATATTATAATTTTGTTGATCCTTACTTTCGTCTGCAGGTATTCGTGTGTTTGGAGATGATGACCCTACAGATGCTATGGAAGCATTGGCCTTTCAATACAAGCGGCAGTACATAGACATCTATTCATGTAGCTGGGGTCCTGCAGACACAGGATGGACCATGGAAGGACCAGAGCAGCTAGCAAGGGACCAGCTGGAGGAAGGAACAAAAATAGTGAGTATGTGGTAGACCTCCAACTCAAAGGATCTTTTTAAAGGGGCTATGTCACGCAATTTTGGCACTGACCAACTGTTCATAGAATTAACTGAAATATCACAATAACGACTTAAACTGTAGAAGGACTAAAAAAAAAACACAGACAGGCCAAAAAAGGGGCATGGGTGGGCAAAATTCGAGAAGACTAAAACGGATTGCCTTTGGGTAAACTTGAAAAACGTCGGCCCGACTTTTTTCGAGTTTATCTCAATTTTCCGTGTATGAAAGGGCCATTTACAGTGCTCGAAAATCATCCTTGTTTGTTATGTGGCCGTGATTTTGCCATTTAAAGACTTTTGCTCTGCCAATTTGAAGTTTAGATCTCTTAATTAACGAAAACAAATGGCATTACTTCTTCTATACATGACATTTTAAACATGGTTAAAGTTTACTTGTTTTAAAACTCATCAACAATAGATGAGCGTGGAGAAGGCGTTTAAAAAAAATAGTGGAGCTACAAGCACTTGAAGCACAAACAGCAACAAATGTACACAGTGAAATGACTCGACTTCACTGAGCTGAGCTGTAAACCACAAGGGCCCCTGCAGAAACGATTAACTCCCGGCCACCCTGCATGCCTGCCGCATGGGAGACCACTGACCAGCATTGTTTCGTGTTTAACTTGGCAAATTACGTTTAGCCACATTAAAGTCAACAGAACTAAAAAATGTTCATCGTGAAATAATTTACCTTACTCATCGTAATGGAATATCTTAGTTTTGATTTGCTTTAATATTTTGGCATATCATTTATCCTTTTGTGTAATAATTTATTTTAGACTGAAGTCAAATAAGTCAAATAGTTTGGTAATACTATGTTTTTTTGTTTGTTGTGATAAATTATGAGGTTTTTGTTTCATTTCTACTTATTAGGGCCGACAAGGGAAAGGATCAATCTTTGTTTTTGCAGCTGGGAATGGTGGTAGAGATTACGATAACTGCGCTTACAATGGATATGCAAACAGTGTGTTTACTATTACTATTTCTGGGGTCAGTAGTACTGGAAGTATCCCTGGGTATGCAGAGAGGTGTTCGGCAATAATGGCGTCCACATACAGCCAGGATGATGTAGGAGGAGTTGATTCCATTGTAAGTTCAAGTGTAAGTCAATCAGTCGGTCAGTTGGTCATCTGGTCTGTCAGTCAGTCAGTCAGTCAGTCAGTCCGTCAGTCATTGAGTCATTTAGGCAGTCAGCCAACCAGCCAGTCAGTAGGTTCCCGGCCTGACCAATCGATGAAACCAATAATCGATGATAATCAATGCCATTTAATCGATTAATATTGGAAATCGATGACCAATCAATGACGGAAAATTTTGTGACTTTTAATTTCATCGATTTTCATCGACTGTCATCGATTTTCATCCATTATCATCGATTACCATCAATTTTCATCTATCGTTTTTTATTTGGTTTGATTCAATATGGGTGTTATTACATCAACTCAGTGGCTCTTAAAAGCGATCAATACCTCATTAATTCATTTTCATGATATACTGTTTTGTCTGTTATGCAGCAAAAACAACGTTATTAAGAAAAGGGGCAAGGTTTACACTAGCGTATAGGTTACTTGAGAAGATGGTAGCCTTTGACTACGCACTTAACAACAAGTGTTATGTCCGTTGCTTTGTCCCCGGCTTTATCCGCTTCTTCAGACATTGTGCGCTCAAGTTAACAATCGATGAAAATCGATAGCAATCGATGACAATCGATGTAATTAAGGAAATTTTATTTGTGACTATCGATTGGTCATCAATTGACCGATGTCAATCGATATCAATTAACTAACCATTATCAATTGATATCGATTGATTGATTGATTTCCGATCATCGATTTGCATCGATTGGTCAGGCCGGGGTAAGTTAGTTGGTCGGTGGGTGGGTCTGTCTGTCTGTCTGTGTACAGGTCTGTCCCTCTTGACTGTCAGTTGTTTGGTCGGTGTAGTCAGTCAATCGGTCAGATACTCAATCCCTAGACAGACAGTCAAGAAGTCAGTCAGTAAGTTGGGTGGTTAGTCAATTGGTCGAATCAGTCAGTCAGTCTGTCCATGAAATCAATCATTAAATCACTTAAAAGTCAAATCAAAATCAGGCAATCAGTCCCTTTGGCTGGTTGGTCAGTCAGTCATTCTAAAAATCTGTCAATAGTCAGTGGAAAATGAAGAAGATTCTAAGGGAAATAGCAACAGCAACAACATGTGCATTACCTTCTTTTTTCCTTTAGATCACTTCAGATATAAATGGCACCTGTACATCAACATTCTCATCCACCTCAGCTGCGACTGCAATAGCATCTGGAATCATCGCTTTGACACTGGAAGCCAAGTGAGTTGATATTCCAACCTTTGGACTTTGTTTCATCACATAAATGTCAAGTTAGTAAACTGGAAAATTTATAACCAACTAGAGTGGAAGTACTGCATCCATTGAACCTCCCGCAAGCGGACACCCTTGGGACCAAACAAATGTCTGCTTTGGAGAGATTTTAAAAGAATGTAGTGTTTGTATTTGACTAGGACTATGACTAAGTGTCCACTTAGGAGAGGTGTCTGCAGCTTACAGGAGGCGCTGGGTAGCGGAGGTTCCAACGTAATTGAAAAGCAGTGTAAGCCACGACCAATTTTCCGTCTTTGTGCTATGTATATCAAGTTCTCTAGGTGTCTTTACAGATTTATTTGATGCTTAAACCCAGAACCATGGTTATATTGTTTTGTTTTCAGTCCTAAACTCACTTGGCGCGATATACAGCACTTGATTGCTTACTCATCTAATTATGATGTGCCTCATTCTGATGACTGGGTGCAGAATTCAGCAGGGCTGTGGGGTGAGTCTACTGTCAGGTTTGGTAGGATAATGTGTCATACCCACATTTCTAGGCATGAGGGAGGATCAAGGTTTTCCGAAATACAATACTGTCAAGTTCCTCTTTGTTCAAAAGGATGTTTTGCCTGGCTTAGTTTCTTCCGGAGCGCTTATAATTAGAAGGATTTTGCGTTTCAAAACTGGTTGGTTTCATACCTGAAAAGGATTTAGGGCCTATTAAAAGTGAACACGGTGACCAGGACGAATTTTGTCCTATGTTCATACGGGAAGTTTCAGGCCGGTTGACCGGAACAAAATTCAAGACACAAAGCCAAAATGGCGCCACGTAAAGTTGTATTATTCACGACTAATGTAGCTTTGTCGACTCTTGTAACTTTACTTATAAAGCTAATTCGCATATTTCTGAAGTGGAAATAGTCATAGGCGAGATATCGGTAACTGGGCCAGCTCGGTCAACCGGGCACATATGGAGAGTCCCATTGTGTCTGAAAATGTTTAGGTGCACTTAACAATACTGCATGGTAAAAGCTCTTAGTTTATATGTTGAGGTGAGACGTGCTTTTCTTTACAGTTAGCAGTTACTTTGGGTTTGGACTCATGGATGCCGCAAAATTGGTGAATTATTCAACATCTTGGCGCACAGTGCCACGGCAGATCAAATGCGAGATACCTCAGTCCAGAGTTAACAGGTAACAAGAATCGTTTCTGATATATATGCTCTCGGTCCACCTCGAAAGTTCCTTTACAATCAAGCTGCAAATACGGTCGCCCTTTAGAGGGTATTTTGGGCAGGCGTTAGTTGCTTAGCTGGAAATTCACGTGTGCAATCCCGTAAGACAAACTTTGTGTTACATTTTTTGGGGTAAACGCGATATCTATAAAAGTTTTGGTAAACTTTCAGTTATCATTCAGTTACAACTGATAAAACTTGACGTAACCAGGGAAAAATATTTATGGTGATATTTGAGCTTAAGTTGATCACCCCTTTTTGGGAAAAATCGCACCCAATAAAAATTTTTCGTTGATTTAGTTGTGTCACATTTCTGGAATCAGCTTGCGTTGTCTTACTTAATACCCTTTAATATACCACGTACGTTCCAGCAAAATCGGTGAAACAAAAGTGCAGAAATGGTATGGTCATCTAAAATCAGCCATTTAATTCTATTGGAATTTTCTGTATTTGATGCTCTTTAATAAAACAAGGTAAGTGCACCCGAAATTTTGTCTAAATTTTTTTACCATTTTTCTGGCAGAGTGATCACTCGTTCTGGATATACTGACCTGGATCTTACAGTATCTGAAGATAACTGTGGCGGACAGAACACCATCAAATACTTGGAACACGTGGTCGTAATTATTCATGCCAGGTTTTCCAGGCGTGGTTACTTAGAAGGCAACGTGACGTCGCCTAGTGGAACTATATCTGAGATCCTTCCATATCGCCCATATGACGTAATAGCGACTGATTTCAATAACTGGCCGATTCTTAGTCTGCACTTTTGGGGTGAAAATCCTCAAGGGACGTGGAAATTGAGACTTAGGAACCGTTTTCCTAACTACAAATTTTCAGGTGAGTACTCGTATAGCCAGGTTTTCTTTTTTTTAAACTTTCCTAGCGAGGGGAAGTTAAAGAAGAAATCTGGTGAAAATTATGGTTCATTGACCACATCGACCACATCACTGTCGTACAAATCTAAAGCAGTTTACAATACTTTTCCAGGGTCCTAAACTTTAGAATTCTCTACCAGAATCGATCACTGGTTCGAGTAGCTTCTCTTCTTTTAAGAAAAAGTTGATTAAATTTTTAATGAAATGAGTCTGAAATTGGCCTAGCTGCACATTCACAGCGAAATTACTAACACATTGCTAGAGAGAGAGAGAAGCCTTTATTTAAATAGATTGATCACCCGAGGTGGCCTCCTCTATAAGCTTGGTGGTTTCCTGGAGGTCTCCTCGCCCTATCTACTTAAGCTATTTTGTACTTATTCATTCTTAAACGTGGCTAATAAATGATGATGATGATGATGATGATTGTAAGCTAAGAGATCGAACGAGAACGTCTCTTTGTCATATTTCCTTTTACATGTATAATCTAAGTATTTTGATGAATAGAGAATACGCTGTTTTTTCATAATTTAGTAATGCCAATGAAATTCTTGAAAAGATGTGAGGTGATGAAAAATGTAGTGATACACAATGACAAAAAATACTTAGGGTTCATTCGCAATTGTTTTGGTAGATTGCTTCATGGCTATTTATTTCTTACGAAGGAAGAATACTAGTTAAACCCCTTTATTCTCGCACAGTTTATGGCCTGGAGTTTGAACTTACATACAGTGAACTTATGCTTCGACCCTGGCCATGATGTACAAAAGGCGATTTATATTTTATTCACTTACTGTAGGTGCTTTGTATAACTGGACGCTCGTTCTCCACGGGACAGCTAGTGATCCACTGGAAAACAACCTTCACGTCTCTAGACCGTTCATACCAAGTGAGTGAACTTGACGCTCAGTATAAGTTTGTTTCTGTTTTGTCATTAAAGGGGAAGTATCAGGAGGATTTTGGTTTTTCCTCGAAGCTGTGGTGTAATTACCTCTACTTGTTCAGAAAGTAATCCTAAAACACCAAAAGGAAGATATCAACCGATTTCTTGAAAAAAAGAAAATATCGTGATCTTTTATAGCGTATTTTGGAAAAAAAATGCGAGAACTTTTCAAACTTATTAATAATTCATCAAGTTAAAACAAAGAAAATCATTAATTAGCATAGATTTTTACGATTTTATTTCTCCGTTTACTCTGTAGTTTTTGTTTCGATTGAAAAAATATATGAAACACTAGAGACAGTTTTTCATCGGTTATCAAAACACTTCGAGATTCTTTGAAAATACTCCGCTTCGCGTCGTATTTTCAACTCTCTTCTCTGTGTTTGGATATCCCGATGAACCACTGCCTCTCGCGTTTGATATAGTACTTGAAAACTTCCGCCGGAATTTATTAAGTTGTAATTCATTTCGACGGTTATTCGACCCTTTCCACCCATGGCCAGAAACACTCGTCGATAGTTTTAGTACACTTGGTGGTAATTTATAACGAACTTGGCCCATTATTTAAAGTTTCCGTTAACACTGAAGGTTTTTTTAACTTTTGAAGTTACACAAAATCCCCGTGATACTACCCCCTTAAGGCCTAAACTCCAGGGTCTTTAATTATCATATTTATTGCATTATTTCAGTGTAGTATTTTCACATGTTTATGTTTTGTTAATCATCAGGAGTAACTACTGAATCCGTTAACTCCGCTGTTACTGCTCAACCGGCTGGAAGTCGACATGAAGGTATATATTTTGCTCTCATTATTGTTCTTAACTTGTCCCAGCATCCTGCAAACACATCGCGCTACTTACGTGAATGTCTTACCTCCCCCTGTCTGCCACAAAGACATTGTATGACTCGCGTGATTGTGTTTGCTTCTTGACTCCAAGGCCTCCTCGAAGCACTGCGTGACTCGCGTGACTATTTCTTTCCCCCTCGCGTGACTCTTGTTATTGCCTTCGAAAAGAGTAATGGGACTGCCATAGCTGGCCTAAAATAAAAATATAAAACGTTTTTCGTCACATGCTCCTCTGAACTCCCGCGAGACACGCGTCTGAAATTCGAGCGGCAAAATGCCTTTTAATTATCAGGCTGTGTTGTAGCATCGCTTCCTCGGTTATGAATTTTCGCGCACGAAGAGCAAACAATCAAAGACACTTCCTCTATTCAAGTAGAATTTTTGGTCTCGAAACTAAGTCGTGTTTCTTACTTTGAATGAAAATGAGCGGGAAGAGGGAGTTCTAACTGTTTACCCATATCTCTCACCAAGACATATTGTTAATATCTAAATTTTCTTCTAGTAGTTTTTGCGTGTGTATAGCATCTTGTTAACTTACTGATGCAGAATATTTGTCATCGTTGCAGGCCTGACAGGCACAGAGATTGCTTTAATAATCAGCGCTGCAGTTCTTGCCTTCATTATACTTTGTGTAGCTGTCGTTCTTTACAAGTTTAAAGTTTGTTCACGTGGGCGAAAGAAAGGTGCCACAAGAACATCGGCGAATGACATCAAGTTGTCAGAACAGAATTATACTGCCGTCAGTGTGATCTAATACAACGAAACAAATAAAGAACCAACCTCTGTCTTCAGATGCTCCCTATCTCTTCTTATCGAGCCTATCACTTGTTTTATGGTAAAAATGTGGAAACAAGCACGAATATACAAAAACAAATGGAAAAATATAAATGTGTGGCACCTGCGGCCCGGTAACCGTGATTCCTGGGCATGAGGGAGGACTCTTGGTAACGAGGCTGAGCAGTAGAACAGACACGAGGCGAAAAAGAACAGGCTGAAGCCTCTGGCTTTGTATAATATTATCAAGAACCATAGAAATATTTTGAAACGGGACGTTGTCGATAACCAGTGGCAGCAATATTGTAAGCGTCTCGTGTAGACCAAAGTATCAAATTGTATTGACTTAAATAAAAGTAAATATAGTATTAGTAAACCACTTGTTTTAATGCTAAGGCAAAATGTAACCCAGCTTTAGTAACATTGATCCATCAAGAAACGCTAATGCCAGTTTTTGCCTCCACCTTTCCTTATTTCACCCACAACTACCCTCCGCGCCCTTCCAATTCAGACTGGAAAAATAACATCCCTCCTGTTACGAAATGCTCAGTGTTCACAGGGACGTAGACTTTCTCAAAGTCCTTCGACGCGCGGTTTAGGTATGTCACATATGCCATTTTAGCATGCCATGAGAGTGCCGGTTATAAGCCCTAGAATAATACAAGGGTTTTTTAAGGAAAGGGGTTTTAAGGGCTCATTACTAGGAGAGCTTTTCCTAATTACCTCTAATCTAGATCTACTTTAATACCTTTATACACTCAATCTCTGCAGAACGAAAAGATCTTTCCAATGATACCCAGATTAGAATGATTGGGTCAATTGAGCTTGAAATACCTACAATACCTTCAAAAATGCTTAGAAATTTTAATGAAAACCTCGGAAGAAAATTTGCCTCAAGCATGGCTTTTCAACGGCAAGAATTTCCTGTTTAGATGATGCTTTCTCGGTAAACTTGAACTGCCAGCAAGCCCTTTGGAAGGCCAACAACTGCAGCAAAAAGGGAAAAAATGTCCAAAAAGTGTACAAAAAAATGTGCTTTTGCAAAGAAAATTCCAGCGCCAATGGGTCAACGTAAGACTTCCATCAGGGAGCTTTTTAGAGCGGGGCCTTAGGGCGCGTGATACGCTCAGGACCCTCGCCATAAATGGAGTTCCAGTGACCGTGAGAAACTAGGGACGAGGACCATCCCGGAAGTTGGTTTCGTTTTCGTTGTGTGTGGAACGAAACGAGCTCAAGTTGAGCAATATTTTGTATTTGTAAAGCTTTTTGGCCCGCGAAACACAGAGAAACATTGGAAGGTGAGTTGAAAGCATTAAATAAGCAGTTAATTGCTGCTGCCTCTGTGGAGGTTTTGTTATGGATAAATCATAAATAAGTTGGACTGTCGATGTGAATTTTTGCACATCTAGGCGAAAGTTCAGAAAAGAGCCAGAGTAGTCATTCAGATAGGCAAAGGTACAACCTTACCAATAAGTATTCAATTCCTCTGAAACATCTCTTAATTGACCTAACTTATCATGTCAAGTTCACATTTTTTGTCGTTTGAAACTCATGCCGACCGCAGATAATTAAGCTTATATCAATTTTTATCTCTCTTGTACAATCTCCAGAAATGTTTTATCATTCTCTTATTACTGTCTGTTACGTCCTAAAACCAACATACCGTAGAATTCCGGTTATAAGCCCTGGGCTTATACAACTTCGTAAGGGGTTTTGAGTGGGCTTATAAGCGGAGGGGCTTATATTCGGGAGGGCTTATAAGCGGAATGAAAAAAACGTTTCAAAACGAGCCACGGGAGTGTTGATGGAAATACGTTTTTAAGTTAAAAACACATAATAAAGCAACATTTAGCCCTATTCAGTACTGTTATCTGGTAGAGGGGGCTAATATCCGGGGGGGGCTTATAACCGGATGTATTTTTTTGTTTCCAGGATGATGGGCCTATAACCGGGAGGGCTTATAAGCGGGGGGGCTTATAACCGGAATTCTAGTAGTATGCGACATTTGGAAAATAAAAATGCTAATAAACTGCCAAAAAAGAACAGCCGAGTGCTCAAAGGGGACTGGCACTAGAAGTTGAAATGGCATTTTTCTCAAAATCTACCTGTATGACCCTACCTCAAAATTTCAGAAATTTGAAATTGGCTCTGATAAACATTCATGCAAAATAATATAAAAATCTGTAAGACAGATTTTTGGCAAAATAGGAAAATGTGATATTTTGCCAATTTTAAAAATAGCTCAATAGCTTTTAAAAATTTGGCTGTGGACATGGTTCACCCCTTAAAATTAATTTTGAAAGTTTCATAATAGGTTGTACGTAGGTTTTCAAGAAAAACTGGATCAAAATCTAGCTTTTACGATCTCCGAAGAGAATGGAAATGCATATGCGAGCATGCGCTAATATGACACCATGCGTCACGAGCGATAATGGAAGACAGAATTAGAACTCCTCTGATGGTTGTTTATCTACCTTTTTGACGTATTGTTTCTGTCTCTGGTTTAAAGACCTATCGCGAAGTATTTTGAAGTTTTCTCTTGTATACAAATTTGGTCAAGCGCGGTAAAGGAGCTGGAACTTGTTTTGGTTTCTGTTTAGAGTTGCTAGCGCAATTTTAGCCCGCACGAGTAATATTGATGTCAAGCAGAAAATCGTAGCGCGCGCCTTTGAGCCACATAGAAACTGTATATTTCGGCCACCTTAATTATTTGTCGGGGAATAGTCAGAGAGATTTCATGGGATTTTTAACCCTTGCTAGAGGGAAATTAAAACACTTAGAAATTCCAAAAATAAGGCAAGGGGTTCATAAGATTCTTATAATAATACGTGGGGTTCAAGGTAAATTATGTGGTAAAGGGCGATTCCAGAAAATATCCATACCATACCACGGATGGCTTCCATATTTTAGTCCCACTTGCCTTCGGAAATTGCAAAATGCATTATCCCCCCCCCATGCCCTCGGAATTCCATAATCGTTAGCCCCCCTCCCGTTCGGATTTTTCATTTTTTCATCAAGTCCTAAATTAGAATTCCTGGCATGATGTGCAAAATTAATACACCCAATTTGGCGTATTTTTGAAATGACTCGATTTGTACATAGAAGGAGTCAGTGTGACTAAGGAAATTCTGCAATGTGTTTTAATGGGAAATGTAAATCAGAAGCCTGCCTTGCATGTCCCGCCTCCCTCTCCCAGGTCAGATCAGCTGAGGTTGAGCACAGAGGGAGCATGTTATATGTAGTGGTGGAGCTATAGGGGAGGTCCCTGGGGGCTGTTGGTTTTTTAATGACTGCCCCACTAAATATTTTTTGGGGGTGTATATATACAAAAAAATAGCCCCCCCCCCCCCCCCCTTTGTTCAAGCTCTGGATCTGCCACTGATATGTACATAATTCTTATACACCGTGACAGACAAGAATTCTGTTGTATCATTAAGGTATCAAACTTCTTGGTTATATTTTGATGATATGACACAACCAATATTTCATTTGCCAAAATCGAACTAAAATGGACTTTCAAATATAACAGCACAGAATCAACAGCGATCATTGAATTTGTTTTCTTTCTTTTTTCGGCCCGTTTTGAACTCTTTGAAGGAGTTGCGGACATTTTCATGTTAAATCATGGCTGTCCCGAGGTGAGATTTTCTACTTTGCACAAAAATGCTTGCGCTTCCGGAGTCCCGGGAAACAGACATTCCTGCGTGTCTAAGAAGCGTGCGCTGGGTTCTGATTGGTTAACGTACTAACAGTTAACTGACAGTTACTAAATTGGATTACCGGAAAATTGATGGGCGTTATGCAAAATACCGGGTTCTTACGGCAGGCGTTCCCTCTTCCCCTTCTTTTCCCCTCTCCTTTTCCCTCCCCTTTTTACGCCTGCCACGCAGGCTATTAAAATCCCTACAAGCTGGGCCTGTGGCACTCATTATTATACCTATGCTGCTCTCATGCACCCCTTCTAAAATCCTGGCTATGGGCCTGCCAAATTTTAGATCAAAAATGGCAAAATCGATCCATACAAATATATTTTAAGACAAATAAGCAAATAAGATACAGCTTAAAGCTTAATTATTTAATTAAGTGAGCACCTTCTGCTTGGGTTTTAAAGATCATGATTTAAGAGCAAGGCTGTGGAATAATAATTACTCAATGATTGTTGAGTTAATGCAAGTATCAGTTTAGTTACAAAGTATCACTGTCTTACTGCAGGGTGTGCCTTTTACAGCACGGTAATCACTCGTAACCTGAACATGATGTGAGAAATCAATTAATGGCGACAGCAGCTGGGCTGTCAGGAGGGTAAGTGCAGTTCGACATCATGTTTAAGCTTATCAAAACTGGCTTAAAAATATATACTAGTAATACGTGACTCGCAGGGCCTCGCGAAGCTCTGGGTTGGGGAGGGGGGGGGGTTATAAATAAGGAGTGGATTGTTTGAAGTTGAACATTTATTGAATTGTACATATTCAATTTTCCACAGTAGGCAGGAAGATATATTTGTTAGAAATTTCAACGGGCATGGCCGCGACACCCTCGTTCCCAGGGTCTACTCCGCTTTGAAGATGGTGGCTTTTCTGGTTCGTAAAGAGGTATAAAGCGTTGGGAAGCGCAGGTTATTTTCAAAATCATCGACAAATTATTGGATAGTCGCATTTTGGACATTTATTTGATGGCATTAAAAAAAAAAAAAAGAACGAACGGCAGGAGGATGCGAAGCCTCCGCCCGCGCGCCCCTGATGGCGATGAAAGATTTATAGCCTGAATAGGCGTTGAGGGAGTATTATGTGGAAATCAATGTTATTTTAATCCGAAAAGAAAAACGATAAAAATGAAAGGCTCAGGATTCGAACCCACAAAAAAAAAGAAAGAAAAAAGAAAAAAAAAAAAAACTAGCCGGATTCGAACCCCCGACCTCAGTTCCGAAGATCTGATTTCAAGTTCGACGCCTTACCATTAGGCCACCAGCGCGCGGCGGCCGTGTGACGTCATTTCCGCCACACACCAAGCTCACAAATATATATATATAGAAATATATATGACCGTAAACTCCACACGAGATTTCATCCCGCCTGATCCCTTTGAGGGACAAAATTATACACCCCGCTACGCTCGGCCTTCGGCCTCGCTTCGCGAGGAATAATCAAGTCAATAAACAACAGGTGAACAACATCTTACTTGGCATGAACAGGCAGTGCCTGCATGATGTGACCGAGGCAGGTTCTGGTGTTGTTAGTGAACAACAAATCAGACTTATAGCCACAATAAAATTTATTTATGCAGGAATACAGATTACAAAAAGAAAAAGGGTGATTGCAAACAAAATCCTGAGTGAAATGAATCACTGACTTAGGTCACAAGGAATAGTACTGTACTTGACCAAGGGGTCCTCAGCTTGTAAGTGCAGGTCTTGAACACTTTGAACTACTGAATTAAACTAACTAACTGCACTTCTTTTATTAGGAGACAAACAATAGAAGGAAATTCTTATGATTCTAATACAAGGTGTGGTGGTGTGACATATAGGAAATTCATGATGTAAATCCTGTGTGGTTAGATTATGTGGGTTGATTCAGTAAAGAAAGGAAATAGTTTCTACTAAACTGTAATTCTAAATTTATACTAAAAATGCAGTGTCACGTTTTTTTGTGAACCTGGTCACACACTCCCCTGCTTAACACTGTCGTCCACGACATGTGTGCTAATGGTTAATAATTACGTACTAAATTCTGAATATATAGTCCATACAGAATTAATAAAGTCGATATTACTAAATATATTGAAAGTTCATTGACTGTAATAGTTATGGAACTGGTTACTGCAGTTTTTGGTTCCTTAAACTTGTTCTTGTGTTTTCCAGCTGTTTTCCTCTTTGTTCAGGTGTGCACTCTACAGCTGACAGATCAATTGGACATACTGAGGGCTGTGTTCGCTCTTGTTCTGTTGTGGATTCTCTGACAAACACCATCTCTTCATTAATTGAAACTCTCTTGAAGTCAACAGTGTTTTTAGTATCCATAACATCATTAATCTCATGAAGTACTCCTATTCTTGTATGGGGTTGAAGCCAGACATCTTCACCAGTAATGTTTGCAACTCTTACATGAAGTTGTCCATTAACTACACAGGTAACTGTATTTATGACAATCAAGTTTCCCGGCGTTTGTCCACTTAATGGCTCCACAAGCGCAGCTGTGTTGCTCGTTTGGGGTCCATGCCATCCAGTTATTCGGACTACAGAAACAGATCCGGCTGGAATTCTAACCTGGGACTTGCCGGCTACTTTCGCAAAACCACGTACTGAAATAGGTTTGGCACAGGAAACAATCTTAAGTACTTTACTCCATTCGGGGGAAATTTGCGTTTTTCCATTTTTGTATGGTCCTTGCAGTTGGGAAATAATGTTCATTCCAATTAATCCAGGGGTTATCTTCTTACGTTGCCTGGCCTCTTCACTCGCTGGACTCTTAACGACTAAAATTCCTCTTTGTGGGATCATGACTCCCAAGGCTTCAACGTCCAGTTCTACGTATCCGACATATGGAATCTCCAATCCATTCGCTGCTGTCAATCTTAACCAATCGCCGGTAGGTAAAAGTGTTTTTCCTTGAGGGCGAAAGTGTTCATTGAAAAACTCTTCTGTGATTGTGGATACTTCAGATCCTGAGTCCAAGAGGCAAGGTACGTCTACTCCACCCAGTCGTACTGAGGTCACTGGGCACTCTCCAACTGCTTTCTCATACATTCTTGACATATCCATATTTGAGCCACTGTTGTTCCCTGCTGTCACTTGGCTCCTTGTGGCAGAGGGAGTTAGTTTGATGACTTGTCAGGGTGCTGTCTACCTTGTGGTGGTCCTCTCCTGACAAAACGGTCATTATTCACCTGGCAGTTTCTGGCAATATGTCCCTTCTTGTTGCAATTGAAACAAACAATATCAGGGCGCCGTCCACTCCATTCCTTGGGCGGGATATGGGTCCTTGGCTGCTTGATATCTCTAATCGAACTCGTCAGTTCTTCTAGGGACTTCTGCTGCTTGAGCAGGACCTCCAATACCTTATCCATCGGGGTGGTGGTGGAGCTAGCACTACACTGAGAACTCTCATCTGGGATGTCAGCCACTACTTCCTGTGATGGTTGGGGCCTGGGCATGATACGCTGTGGTCTTTCCTCCTCTTCTGACCAACGTAATGCTTCCTCCCTCAAATCTAAGAATGGGGGTTGACGCTCTCTGATGAACTTCTTCAGTTCCTTCCTAAGAAAGGGATCCCTCACATTGTCTGCAAATTGGTCCCGTAGAGTCTTCTCTGGGTCAGGGACTGCCTTCGGATCTGCTTTAGTGGCACGCTTGAGTAGTTCATTCAAGCTGTACGAGTACCCTCGAAGTGTTTCGTTTTCTTTCTGCTTGCGCTCATAGAACATCTTCAGGAGTTGGGAGCTGGACCATTTCTCTCCAAATGCTTGTGCCAGAACATCTAGAAGAAAGTCTGGGTTGCTTCGCTCCTTCTTGCTGTACATTCGTATCTCTTCTTTAGCTGGTCCATCCAGGTGAGACATTATGAAGTCCACTTTCTCGGGTGAGGTCATTTCTCTCGCTTCGAAGGTTGTCCTGAGTTCTTCTATAAAGTCTTCAACTGGTTGGTCGCCTTCTGTCTTTTTCCCAGTGAAGTTCTTAATCTTCTTGTCCCGGGGAAAGACAACAATTTGTTTCTGCTTTGTGCCAATTTCTTTTGCTGGTTCTGAGGATGACACTTGAGTCGAGTTGGTAGATTCCTTCAGGGCCTTTAGTTCTTCCATTGCCTCTTTGTACATCTTGGTCAACTCATCCACTTTGGTTGATAACTCCTCTGTAGTCATGGTGATTTGATCCTTGTCCTGTTATTGCAACCACCCTTTTTGTAAAATTGCTGATTTTTTAAAATTGGTTTCTTTTTGTACCCTGCTCGCAGCGCCAAATGTGACCGAGGCAGGTTCTGGTGTTGTTAGTGAACAACAAATCAGACTTATAGCCACAATAAAATTTATTTATGCAGGAATACAGATTACAAAAATAGGGCCCCAATGGGTCCATGTGTTTTGCTGCTAGAGCAAAGTCTTAGGGAACATGTTGATGAAAGACAAGTGAGTCGAGATTGAAATCCAACGTCTTTTATTGTCTGTCACTTGTGTGCAGGTGAATAATTGCACTATATTGTAGTCACTTTGTGTTAATTCAATCCTGATAATTTTACTGATCTATGTTATGTTGAAATCAAAGGCAGCAAACATAATTTAATTGCTAGTAAGTTAACGTAATGTCTGACATGATTGTCTCTTTGATAAAAAACAGTAACTCTTAACATTATAAAAAAATCTCAATGAACTCAATGTGATTCTTTTAGTGGCGTTATCTCACTGGTTACCGTTAGTTGTATTTGGAATCATTGTCACAATGGTAGCGTTTTAACAACAACGAAAAAGACAGAATCTATTGACCTTATAAGAACTCAATGTGATATATTTATTAGTGACAAGACAGTGGTTCTTTAACCACTTTCACCCAAATTAAACACTGGAACAACTAACTCTTAACAAACTTGTTGTGTCAATATTTCTTGACAAGACAGTGGTTCTTGAACTACTGTCACCCAAATTAAACACTGGAACAACTAACTCTTAACAAACTTGTTGTGTCAATATTTCTTGACAAGACAGTGGTTCTTTAACTACTGTCACCCAAATTAAACACTGGAACAACTAACTCTTAACAAACTTGTTGTGTCAATATTTCTTGACAAGACAGTGGTTCTTTAACTACTGTCACCCAAATTAAACACTGGAACAACTAACTCTTAACAAACTTGTTGTGTCAATATTTCTTGACAAGACAGTGGTTCTTTAACTACCAGTGTCACCCAAATTAAACACTGGAACAACTAACTCTTAACAAACTTGTTGTGTCAATATTTCTTGAGAAGACAGTGGTTCTTTAATTAACCAGTGTCACCCAAATTAAACACTGGAACAACTAACTCTTAAGAAACTTGTTGTGTCAATATTTCTTGAGAAGACAGTGGTTCTTTAACTACTGTCACCCAAATTAAACACTAGAACAACTAACTCTTAACAAACTTGTTGTGTCAATATTTCTTGACAAGACAGTGGTTCTTTAACTACTGTCACCCAAATTAAACACTGGAACAACTAACTCTTAACAAACTTGTTGTGTCAATATTTCTTGAGAAGACAGTGGTTCTTTAACCAGTGTCACCCAAATTAAACACTGGAACAACTAACTCTTAACAAACTTGTTGTGTCAATATTTCTAACAGTAATGAGTGCCAGGTTGGCTTGGCGATGATTGTTATGGTTATATATAATTAAATGATTAGTATAATGTAAGCCGTGCGACGCGAGCGGTCGCGCCCGGCGGGGCCTGCGGGGCCCGCGCGTGCGCTGACCTTATGTGGCTCGCCGTGCGCGAGGGCTGGCCTACAGAAGGAACACTGTGGGAGACTCAAATCGCCTGTGCAGCACGCATAACTCGGCCATCAGGTCCCCTCTGGAGGCTCCACAGCTCCTCACACTCGTCTCACACTGTCTGTGCGGAACGAGATCACATGTCAGGATCGCCTCCTGACGTGGAGAGAATGTCAGTCCACGGAACTGGGTGTACCCACTACCACTCCACAGTGTCACTACATACTAGCGAGTTCTACAATACGTGATCTGACCTCTACTCACATCGAAAACTTCTGGTGAGGTCTGTCTGGTCCGTCTGCAACATACGAACAGGCACGGATAAAAAAAAACGACAGTACAAGAAAACTATTTCTAAAATAGCTTAGAAAATTATTTAAAACTTTGGTAAAAACAAGCAAAGTGACACTGTCACAATAAGCAGTTTAGATGGAAACTGCCTCCACAATTTTCGTTTTATTATTGTAAGTGATGCTGTTCAGTGTTTCTAGGTCAAGGAAGAAAGTTGTAAGATTATTTTCATTGATGGTCAGATCTTGCTTTCCTTGGGACTTTAACATTTCTTTGATGATGTCATGGAAAAGTGTGACTGTTATTGGTGAGTCATTGACGTTAATATACAACTCAGCATAACATTGCTCAATGGTTGATGTAACTTTTTGCTTGAGACCACATGTACTGCATGTAACAATTGCTGACTTGTCCAGTGTAATCTTCTTTTTGCACTGGCAGCATGCTTGATATACTGTGAATGACTGTAATCCAAGTACCTTTGCAATGGCAGTTGTTGACGTGAATGTTTTGGGTAGTTCTGAAGGTTGAACCACATTGTCTTTGAAAGGCTCTATCTCTTGAGCTTTGCATCCAGATCTTGGAGTGGTCAACACTAGATCTTTGCTGTTGTATTCTCTTCTTACTAGTATGTTTTCAAATTGGTAGGTTTTTCCCTCTTCCAAATCACAGAATGTTTCCCATAAGGTCACCTTTATGGTACCATGAGGGTCGACGAGGTAGGCATTGACTATGGATTTTTCCCCATTTGCAGTTTTCACTTTCTTCTTGCCAGACTTTTGTAGCAGTTTGGCTTTGATGGTTATCATTTGATTTGTGTTGAATGCAGAGATTGAGGCTATATTGTAGGTAGTGGGTATGTCCTTTGGTTGAAAGTTGATGTCATCAACACTATCTAGTGAGACATTGTGGTACATGAGCACTGTGTTGTTGTCCGACTTGTTATCTAGTTTGAATTGTCTCACTTTCACTGGGCTTTTCTTTTTGAACACTGATATCCTTGAATTGAGTGTGTTTTACTGGTGAAAAACAAACTCCTCTTATGACATCATTATTTGTCTGTATAGACATATCAAAATAAGACACTTTCTCGCTCTTTTTTATGGGTGACACGTTGTGGAGATATCCTACTATGTCTTTCTGTTCTTCCTCCATGTTCTACAAAAGATAAAAAAGAGAGAATTAATATTACTATTTAGTGACAATTTTCTTGAGGTGTTGGGGTTGAAAGGTATGTAAAAATGTCGAGAAGGCAAAAACAAAAACTAACTTGTATATATACCTGTGAGTATTTGTAGAGTGCATCATACAGGTCTAAAGTGCTCCTTAGATATCAATCATATATGATTGGCATCTAAGGAAAAGATAACCTGTGTTGATTGAGAGTGCTTAATGTAAAAAGTCTGGCAATTTAAAGAGAGCTTTCTCTAGACTATGCTACTGATTTGGACTAGTAGTACATGTAGCATTTTATTTAGCCAGGTAGTTAATGTTTTGATCACATTGCTTTATGATCAGAAAAATATGTCTTTCTGGTTGGTTCCTGAGCAGTTTGTTACTGAAACCCTGTGGTTGGGGTGTGAAATATCAGTCAAGCTTTGGAATAAAAAAAAAAAACAGTACGGTAAATAGTTTGGCTTTGCAAATACATATACAATGTAAATGGTTTATATTTTCACTTGTGGCAGATGACTTATTAATGCACAGATTGATTTGTGATCAGAGAAATAGGTTTCTAGAATGTGTTCTTTTACTAGTGAGGATGGCAGATTTGTATATATATGATCTATAGTTGTTCTGTAATCAGTAGTACAGTGTGTTACTAATTGTCTAAAGCCATGGTCTCTAATAAACAAATTGTAAAGGGGGATGCTTTCTTTTTTATGAAACCAGTGAACGTTGAAATCTCCAATGAAGAGAGTGAACTGAGTTGAATGTAAGCTAAGTTCTTGTGCTAGTGTAATACACATCTGTGTGATAGGTATTTTGGGAGATCTATATACTCCTATTATTGTAACATCAGGTATTTGTATAAACCTCGCTATAGTTATCTCAATGCCATTACTATTATGTGCATATGGATAGCCAGGATAATAGTCAATTCTACTGTATACCGCCGTGCCTCCATAGGGCCTAGTATGTTGAACAGCAGACTGGCTGTCATTTCTAAACAAACTATATCCATCAATGGAATACATTGTATCACTATCTGTTTGACTGAATCTAGTTTCAGAAAATATGCAAACATCAGCACATGAATAATTGAAATCTTTTTTGATGTCTTCGATATGTCTATGAAGAGATCTTGCATTAAGAAAGCAAATTTTCAAAAGGTTCTGTTCTAAAGCATAAAGTGGAGGCACAGAAAGTTGGAGACATGCTTCATTCCTCAAACGTTGCATTTCTGTTTTGACATCATTACTTACTGCTATTTTGTCCTCACAAAGATCCGTGACATATAACCCTTCCAGAGTTGTTACTCTACTTAAGCCAACATAGTGAATATGAGGTATTGATCGTGTGGTGTTAAAGTTAACAACAATTTTGTTCTCAGTGTCACCCTGTGATCTGTGGATTGTTTTAGCTGCTGCAGGGCGTAGTGGAAACTGCTTTCTAACCACTTGAGCAGTCCTATTTCTACCCACTGCAAACTGAGTGGTGATTGGCTTAATAGGTGTCCATGTAGGTTGAATGCCTTGAACATATAGATGTCTATTTTCGTGGCGTGTTTTTTGTCCAATATCAGCATGATCAAACTGGACCCAAACAATTCCAGATGGTTTGCACCTCTGAGTCAAGTTTATCTTCTTAACTATGTTACCAGCTCCATTCGTCATGCCATCTTCTGTCCGTACATTCATTGCTAGTTCTGTTCTTTCTCCTTCTGCTAGCTGAAGGTTTCAAATTATTTGCTTTGTTTTCCTAGGGTCGTGTGGTATTTGTTTCATAATCTTATCTCGAAGCTCTGCAGATGTAGCTCCTATGACACTATCCTGTGCATTGATAGTATACTTCTCACCTGGTGCTGCACGGTGAACTCTATCATTGAATTCATTGACCATGGCATTTTGAAAGAATAAATGTGGTACATTCATTGGATAGCTATGTGACATGCTAAATCGAATCATGCGTTCCTTTATTTTTAATATGTCACTTTGGGTATGTTTACCTTCTCTTAACCTGTTTAAAATTTCAGCAAACACTTTACTTTCTCTCTGCCTCATTATTTCTTGAAGCTCAAACATTGCAAAATGTTGTTGCCACAGGTTTGGTGAAAGTATGCTATATTCTGAATTGTCCAAATGTTTAAATATATATCCATCCATAACAGGTTGTAGTTGAAACAAATCACCAATTGCAATTATACTGACACCACCAAAGTCTTCTTTACTGCCTTTGATGTCTTTAAGTCTATTGTTAATCTGTATGTGAAACATAGAATTTCCCACCATGGATATTTCATCGATGAAAATAAGCTTGACACCACCTATTTGAGATCTCAGAGTATTAAGTCTGCTAGAATCAAGATTTTTGTAATTCTTAAGAGACTGGCTTGCTGGTATTGCCAGAGCACTGTGTATTGTATTTCCTTTAATATTATAAGCTGCTTTACCAGTAGGAGCTAGTAATAACATATTGACCTGATGAAAGTCATCACCAGCTCTAGTATTGTAATACTTTAGGGCTGCTTGATATAGTGCTTTAGTAACATAAGATTTTCCTACACCTGCTCCACCACTAAGAAAGTTGTAGAATGGTTCATCTGATGTTTTAATAAGATGTAAAATGTGATAAAAGAATTCCTTTTGTTCTTTGTTCAATGACTGAACCATCTGTCTATACTCGTGATCTTGCATCTCATTAAGTATAAGTTGTTCACTGTTTGAACAAGTAGAAGGAATACCAATGTCATCAGACAAATCATAACTTTCATTAAAATCTGGATGAAGGTCTTGCATGCCCTGACTCTCATCTTGATACTCTGCATTTTGTGTAACTGGTGCAATCTGGTCATAATAATCATCATTATCAACAGCTCTATTTAATTGTTCTTGAATCTCATCGAGGTTTTCACTGCAAATGGCATATTGTTTCATTTGATCTTCTATTTTGTCTTTCAGAAGACAGAAGTGATTTTGATAAGATGAACAATTGCCAATTAAGTCTTTTGCTTCATTTCTCCATGATGTGAATAACATGAGAAGTTCACGATAGTACTTCTCTGAATCAACTTCTTTATTGAAGCAAACACTTCTAATAATTCTTGCGTTTGATCGCTTGTTGTATTTCTGAGATTTGAGACTTACATCACAAGTGTAATCATCATCATCATCATTCTTCTGATCATCAGTGCCCGCCTCTATTGGCAGATTATCAACATCAATGTCAAAAGACTTCTTAACATATTGTTTGCTACGGTCATACCATGCAGCCCAATCTGCTAGTGTCACATGTTCAAGGGCAACAGGACGCTTTGTATATCTCTTTAACAAACCACCAGAATAGATATCCTCACAGTCATCTTCCATTTCTTTGATATCAGTTATAGGCTTCAAAAGCTCAACTCTGTCTTCAGGAGGTGAAGTATTAATGAATATAACTTCACGCGAAGACTTTCTCATTGGCAGCTGTAGTACAATATAGACAGCTTCTTGTGCACTGATTTCAACATTATTCAAAAATTTGTTTCCAATATCTCTTACTTGTTGCTTAATACTAGAATTCCCTTTTCTAGCTTCAGCACAGGCAGTTCGCAGAAGTTCACTCATTCCTTTTTGTGCCTTAGAGATATATGAGACAATGTACATAGCACATGCGTACACATCAAGAACAAACTGTATGTCCATGTTAGCTCTCCACGCAAGAAGACAAGCAGGATTATAATTATTGATTCTTAATTCATTTGGTTGTCTTTTCAAAAATATTGTGGGGGTATTAAGGCTTGATCTTACAGCAAGGATATAATTTTGTTCAGTCATGTTCAAGTTTAGTAGCAGTTGGTCAAATGATATATCATCACCTTCTTTCATATCATTCAATTGTTTTTTTATTGTTTTCCACGTTTCTTTGTGGTGCTTAATGTCCCTTTCCTGCACACTACTGTCAAGAGGATAAAGAATTTTTGTTGATCTCATTCTTGGTGGCTGTGGATAATTGAAACGACATTCGGTCTTCCTCTTTTTCCTACATGTGTGTGAATGCCTGTGGATTTGCCTATTAACAAGTTTTGGCAATTCAGGATTATCAGTTGGTCTTTCACAACTTATTATTTTATCAATAAATGCTGTCACTTTATCATCACAATCTACTCCAAAGACTGGTGCGTCTTCCAGCCATATCAGCATATGAATGTGAGGAGAGCCCCTCTGTTGGTACTCAACTCTATAAAACCAGTCATCTATTTTGCCTAAAGGTGGCAAAAGAGGGTTCATAAGGAACTTGTGCAGAAATTGACCTACTTGGTAGTCAAAATGACGGGCACAAGTGACTGGATCACTTTGAATTAGCCTACACTTGTCCTCCCAGTTTAAGTTCTCTAACTCGGTGTCAGTATATTCCTTGTTATCAACAAGCTTTCCAAGAATTCTCAGTAGATGAGCCCACTGTGTTTCTGCAGATGAGAAACTACAAAACAGTGAGGCTGGACCCAATTGTCTTATCATTGCAAATATGTCTTTTTTAGCCTTTTCAAAATATGGAGGAGAACCTCTTAAAGCTCTTGGAAACTTAAAGCCCTCATCATGGTGGATTAATTTTTCTAAAGCACCTTCTTTCTTTAATTGTCCAGCTTTCAGTGTTCTATTGTTACCACGTGGGCATTTCCTCAGTGCAATTTGAGATTTTCCCAGTATATTTTTCATTTGCAATTTCTTTGTTTTAAAGAATATATTTTCGACACACTTAGCAGCTCTGCGGTCTGATCGTCGTAATTCTGATTTACAAATGTCACTATAGTGAACAGGGGTATGCCTATTGTCATTTTCCGGCCGCTTTTCGCCTAAGAATATGCCAGGATATGCTAACTCTTCTGAGTACTTATCTCTAAACACACTTATAGGTCTGCTGCCTTCAGCTGGTGCAACATTAAGAATGTACTGACGTTCATTCTCTTCCATGAAATCTGTAGCAGTTAACAAAGTATCTGTAACTCCAGCAGGCATTTCTGCTTCATCCTCACTCCACTCTTCTTCATCATTTTGTTCTTCATTTACTGTGTTTGATCTATTTGAATGTTGAGAACATTCCTCATGTTCCTCGTTATCAAATTCATCTAATATAAAAGTAGCAATATTTTCTTGCCAATTTTGATTCACTGTAATTCCTTCTTCTCTATACAGACTGCTGTTATTTACAAGCCAGTTGGCTGCTTCTACCACTTTATGAGGTCTTACATTTAATGACAATGCTGAACTTTTGTACTGCAATTTTCTCTTGAGGTTCACTTTAATTGTTCCAGCTTCATTTGGTAATCTAGGCAACATAGATATTGTACTTGTGATATCAGCTGGAACATTAACAATGTTTCCATTGATTTTCAGTTGTCGTCCTCTTGGAGCTTGCATGAGTTTTTGAAATGCTAATCTGGGAGCAAGCAGTCTACACTCCAGCTCATTCAGATCAAAAAAAGTAGGTTTTGTTGGAAATTGCATTCCATTAGCAGACGCACATGGTGGAACTTTGTTCTTTGTTAAATAATTATGGCATGATTTGCACAGCCATTCTAGATTATCCACACTTTTTTTGTCTAGAAGATATTTGCCAACACCAGGATTATGGTTTCTTAAAGATAAAGCATGAGATACACTATGTTTATACCATAACTGATCACAGCAACTGCATATATACAGTGGTCCATTGGAAACAATATCATGAAACTTGGAGATCAAATTTTGCAATTGAGGTTGTGATTCAGTTTGCTGAAATTGAACATTGACAGTATTTTCTTTCTTTTTTTGAGCCCTTTTCTTTCTCATGTATACCCTTCTCTGAGCATTTTTTTCCTGTTTTTCTGCAGTTGATTGATTCTGTTTTCTTTTTCGCCTATATTCTCTCATATAAGTATTGTATTTTTGCTTATCCTCAGTATTTTCTTTGTTTTGTTGAGCCCTTTTCTTTCTCATGTATACCCTTCTCTGAGCATTTTTTTCCTGTTTTTCTGCAATTGATTGATTCTGTTTTCTTTTTCGCCTATATTCTCTCATATAAGCATTGTTTTTTTGCTTATCCTCTGTATTTTTGTAAGCTGCCTTTTTCTGTTTTTCTGCAGTTGATTGATTCTGTTTTCTTTTTCGCCTATATTCTCTCATATAAGCATTGTTTTTTTGCTTATCCTCTGTATTTTTGTAAGCTGCCTTTTTCTGTTTTTCTGCAGTTGATTGATTCTGTTTTCTTTTTTGCCTATATTCTCTCATATAAGTATTGTATTTTTGCTTATCCTCAGTATTTTCTTTGTTTTGTTTAGCCCTTTTCTTTCTGATGTATTCCCTTCTGTAAGCTGTATTTTTCTGTTTTTCTGCAGTTGATTGATTCTGTTTTCTTTTTTGCCTGTAATCTCTCATATAACCAGAAGGTTTCTTAGCATTACATTCTGACATGTCAGCATTACTCTTCCTTGTAGCATTTGTTTCAAGTAAATAATTATTGTCCAGGGAGACATTTTTATCCAACACTTTTGAAGTGCTGCATTGTGTTTCACAGATGTTTGACTCTACAACTGCTGGTAATGTTGACACATAATGAGTTTCATCTATATGGCCCAAACAAATTTCTCTTATTTCCTGTTGTGGATCAACTGCTTCTACTACATTTAACTCTGCAAAATCAAGACGTGATTCTACAATAAAAATTTTTAGAGAAAGTTGGTCTGCAACAGCTTGTATAATAAGACCATCAGCCCATGTACCAGGCATTGACATTTGAGTCACATAATGTAACCAGGAATGCTCTGTGTTACTTTCAATGAATCTCTCAGGGTTTTCTCTCATGTATTCAATACCAGCAGCACGAACATTTAGGTGAAAACCTGGGTCACCATACAGCTTATGAGAAACGGCTTTGAAAAAGCAATCCCCAGATCCACCAACATCAAATGGTCTTAACCCTCGCTGCTGTAATCTTAATTGCAACAGTTCATTACATGAGACTAATGCAGTACAAGATACTAATGGTATAACTTGGCTCTGCTGATTTTGAATGGGGCCTGGATTTAATTCGACATCGCCTGCCAACAACAGTTTCTTTCTAGACACACAATATTTTTCAGAAGAAAAGCATTTCATTCTAAAGTTATATGTATCGTCTGAAGTACAAGAAAATGTTTTCTTTTTTAGGGTACTCTTCTTAAAAGGTCTAAAAAAACTGCTAAAAAAGTTATCACTTCTGGAAATAAAGTTAACATACCAGGTTTTATAATCATTCGTCAACTTGTGCACAATGGATGAAGTTGGAGTATTTTTCCTTAAAATCCTTTTCACTTTATTTCGTAATTTTCTTCGTCTTAATCTTCGCACTAGTGTGGAAAGTGAAATTCTAGAAGGCTCACGGTGTCGAACTCGTTTAGTTTTTGACTGCCTTGACAGTTTTCTAGCAGTTGATCTACATGAAGATGGCAATTTTGCTATTTTGACGGGTAGCATATCACAAGCTTCGTTTAAACTATAGTTTGTTTGACACTGATTAACATTTGAATTTGAAGCATAGTTTTCGTTCTTATAATAGATTACCACAGCTTTCAATGGCGTGAGGTGAATGAAAGGCGCACTTTGCACATTGCTATAGCACATTGCGTGCATGCCCCTCTGGGCTTCATTTATCCCATTTAGTATGGGCTTTTTTATCCTCTTTTCAAGAGGCTCATTCATCCCGTAAACGGGCTCATTTATCCTCATAATAAGAGGCTCATATATCCTCCGAAGAGGCTCATTCATCCCGTAAACGGGCTCATTTATCCTCATAATAAGAGGCTCATATATCCTCCGAAGAGGCTCATTCATCCCGTAAACGGGCTCATACATCCTCATAATAAGAGGCTCAAAATATGTCCTCCAAAAAGGCTCATTGAATCTCTTGGCGGGCTTAAGCTTTTGCTTCTGCAGACGGGTGATCATTCGGTGGTTTGGCGTCGCAAGTTGCCCTCGAATACTTCGGTCTGGAAGTAGAGAATTACGTTCGAAACCTTTCATTCGATTGACGTGAAACACACTCTGAAAGCTGTGGTAAAGAACATTTACAACTCGAGCGAGATTCATCTTATAAATTAAGTTAAATTACTTACCAAAACAGGCAGCGTTCGCAGCGTCGACAGGACTTAACCTCAGATGAGCTGTTTCAAGAAAAACACCTTTAAAACACCGATCAAACAACGCTGGATTCGATCAGCTCTCGTACTGTACGATAAGCTGTTGCTGTTCATCGCTTTGATTGGTTCCGATTTAGTACTAGTAAGTTCTTCGCTTTGATTGGTTCCGATTTCTCCATTCTCCTGTTACACGGAAACCGGCTCATAATTACTGAGTTAAATATGCAAAATTCAGAAATTATAAATAATCGCACGCGCACCGGCGTACAACAACAGAAAGACGGCGTTGAACGTAACGCAAAGTTCATTTTGAAAGCGAAAGTTTACAAATAATTATTATCATTCGTCAGTCATCCCTTCACGCATGAACACTCGTCGAATTTCAGTGTCTTCACAACAAGATCGGAAGATCGATAAGGACCAATTTTTGATTCTGCGAAAGTTCGTTTTCTTAAAGTTTTAGAAATTTGTGAAGTTGGAGGATTCACTGAGGACTGCGTAGCCGAAGATGCAGTGGCTCGCTGGACATCAAATTCTATTTTTCACGGCGTTTAATTAATCTTCACAAAATAAACATGTGGCGCCAGCGCGTCTGGCAGTCAAAAATTCATTTTTCAAAAAACTTTCCCTTTCCAGCTATTTTAGCGGGGCTTATACTATAGTACCTACCTGTCAGTCGTAGAAAAGCTGAAATTTAAGGATGAACTGTTTATTAAATGAAGACCGTATTATTTTTTAATAACTAGTAAACAAACTGGTCGCCACGCATTTAAACACGAACTGACGAATGTTGCATCTGATGCAGTGAATCTGGTGAATGAGAACTTCCTTTAATATTTCTTTGTTTTCGACGGTGTGAACCACTGAATAAGTTTCTTTCCCATTGTGATGTTACTAGTATTAATTCGTTTCTAGCTGTCTTTTATATAGCTCGAATACAGCTACAATTAGCGGTGCAGCCTACCAGCATGGTATATTCCTTTCCAGCTGTCTTTGCGTGACAAGTTACACGTTCATACATTTTATTTTAAAATATGAAGTTCAGAGTTAATACAGTACTAGTATGCTGTAGACAGTGTAGACAAGGTGAGGGTAAGTTTATTTTCAAAGCGAAAGTTTACAAACTGTGCACTAACCGGTCCTTTGGAGAAAATATTTATGACCTTCGGCGAGGTTCCAAGTCTTCGCTCTTTTCGTAAATGATGAAAACTGCAGAATAATTTTCTCATAAAACTGGAGTGGTCGCGCCACAGTTTGTTTTCTTTCCCAATGCGATATACTTTTAAATCGGTTTTCTGTTTTCCAACGTGTCCAACGTGGTTTGCGTTCGAATACTTTGGCCCGTAACTTCGAATGCGATCAGCGCTACGGTTCATTGGTTTCGATTTTGTTTGTTCATGGATTTGATTGACATCGGTAGTTCAGATTTCTCCTCTGTTACGGCACTTACACCTTACACCTTACGGTCCTTACGGCACAAACTTCAGCTCTCAATGTGTTTTGCTTGCAGCCATTGCGGCTGCAGCAAAACACAAAAAGAAAAAGGGTGATTGCAAACAAAATCCTGAGTGAAATGAATCACTGACTTAGGTCACAAGGAATAGTACTGTACTTGACCAAGGGGTCCTCAGCTTGTAAGTGCAGGTCTTGAACACTTTGAACTACTGAATTAAACTAACTAACTAACTGCACTTCTTTTATAAGGAAACAAACAATAGAAGGAAATTCTTATGATTCTAATACAAGGTGTGGTGGTGTGACATATAGGAAATTCATGATGTAAATCCTGTGTGGTTAGATTATGTGGGTTGATTCAGTAAAGAAAGGAAATAGTTTCTACTAAACTGTAATTCTAAATTTATACTAAAAATGCAGTGTCACGTTTTTTTGTGAACCTGGTCACAATGAACACACTGCTTCAAGTACCTCCATCATTCCTGGATGAGCGTTCTGTGCATAGGCAGCCCTGGCTGAGTAGCACCAATAAGGTGCCACTAGGGGAGTGCTAGGCTACTTGTTTAAAAAAAGGGCTACCTCTTGCAGCCAAACCTCATACGGACACCAAAGGGGCATGAGAGAGTTTCCATGTTAGAGAGGTGTCCGTATTATAGAGGTCACATGATGAGGTCATTTTTATGACTCCGCAGACAGTTAGAAGTATTCAGTATACGTAGCTAAAAACATGCCCACACTCGTCTTTTAACTGCATCTATACCGATTAATATCCAGTGTTGAGACACCGTCTATGAGTAGAGTACTACCTTGTACATCTCAGCTGCATTTAATTTACTGTATACGAATCACCGTTTTCACATGAAATGATCCACAATGCCATACTGCATACAAAAAAGTAATATAAAGTACAATTCGGAAGACATCTAAGGCGAATAAAGCGTTGTCGTTTTGGTAACCGCAAGCAGAAAAATTGTATTATTGCATACACAAATTATCATCACCTGATCACCAACGTGTCTGTAATAAAGAGATTATTTAGTTTATATGAATTTGCTTCCTGGGGCCGAGATTTACTGTCTGTTGTCTGTAGTGGAGAGGGTCCATATTATAGAGATTTTTAAAAAAAGAAAATATGTGAGAAATTTGTTGGGACATCGATCAGAAATGGTCCGTAATAGGAAGGTGTCTGTAAGGAGAGGTTCAACTTTATTTTAAACTCACTCATTCTCCTCAGAACACCATGTGCTTCTTCTTTAGCCAAGCCCTCTACGATCCTGCTGGCATTTCCAACAATCTCTTTGTGCCTTAACCTACTCTCAGTCTCCTCAACCCATACATACAGTACACTAGGTCTTACAGACTCCATCACACCATCACCTAAGTCCCTCAACATCATAAACTGGCTGGGTTTTTTACATCCACTTATTATAAATAAGGTCCTTGTTGGGAGTTGTGTGGAGCTTTAAAGGGCCTACACTTGTCAAGGTTCTTGGTACAGTGTACACCCACCAACCTGAGGTAGCTATCATATTGCCATGTTCCATAGCCTGACTCCAACAATATGGAAGTGTACATACTTCTTTGTTTTTTTGCTTCATCAAAGATGACTGGCATTACAATGTAAGAGTTTTAATAGCTCAGCTTATGCATTGTCATTTCCATTAGTTACCAAGACACTTGTAATGATAAAAGCCAGATATATACATATACTGCATTTGCCACATGTTGCTACCATACAGTGTAGTCAGTCGTGAGTGTCCAGTGGTTCTAGTCCAAAATAGTGTCTTAATTGTTTGCATTATGATGGTGTTACAAAATATGTACTTATTTTAATAATTTGATTTACTAGTTTGGTCTTTCTTGTTTTGCATGCTTTAGTCTAAACCTGCATAAATTATTACAAAAAGCACTTTAAAACTTCTTTAAAACACCTAAACAGAATGACAGCTTTAACCAGGGTCTTTAACAATCCAAAATTTTTTGTGGCTGTAATGTGTGATTTCACTTTGTGAATAATACTAAAAGATATATTATTACCTGAACTCTTTTTAGGTCCACTCTGGTTGGTGTCACAGACAACCAGAAAAGATGGTTGGTGTTTGGAATTGCACTCAGTAAGGTTCTCGTGACCCAAATACGTTCGTTTGTAGAACAAGAAGTTCAGAAGGAGTATGGCAATCTTCAAACCAGCCACAGCATTCATACTCAGAGCACATTTGGGCGACTGAAGAATTGGCTAACATTCTTAAAGTACGAGAACATCAATGGTAATGATGCACATCCCAGGCTGTCAGGTAGAAAATACAATTACTCCTTGTTTGACTGCCGGGTGACATCACATGTTGATTTTGCCAAGCTCTATGTAGAGAACCACATGGCCAAGTTTAACGCGTTTGATGAACACTGTGATGCATCTGCTGTGCTTGCTCTGCTTGGTAAAGTCCCAGTCTTTTCTCATGCTGTACAGAGTGCTGCTGGTGATGTCAGAAAAGCTAGAAATGCCTGGGCACACTGTGTGTTCAGTGACTGGGATCCATTAAACTTTCAGCAGAGGTTTGCTGAGATGGAACAGCTAGTGAAAGCCCTGGGTCTGTTACCTGCCACTGAGGGAAATGTTTTGAGTGAATTAAAAGAATGGGAGACGAAAGGTACGTGCCCGATTTCTGCATTTACCTTTTTCTTTTCCAAACATTGCACTGTATAAATAGTACCACAGGTAGCCAAAGCTTAAGATACGACTGAAAATAAATAAAATGATCTGAAAAATTAATAAAATGATCTGAAATTATCAACTGCTTATTGTTTTATCTATCTTCTATTACATATTCATGTGAGCTTTGTTCTACGAGTGAAAATTAGCATAATATATGCTAATACTAAAATTGCTCTCAACTAACAAAGCGAAGCGAAAGGTCGCACACTCGAGCCGTCAGAATGCCGACCCATGTTCACAAAATGAGCTGTAATTCTCAAAGTTTGCCATTTCTCACCCAAAACGCCTCAAATTAATAGGCTACGATAATCATCCTGAAAATACATACCGAAAAATTGCCCAATGTTACATCCTTTCCCCGTTAAAATGACATTATTTCAGTGGTAAACCTCAACGAACCATCCGTGGCCCGAGCTCTTCTGCATTTAATCATATGCAATTTGGAACCACAAAAGCCACTATTTCTAGGGGAGGTGTACGGAATGTCTCGTGCAACACATGATGACCTCATATTCATGAGCTCAGGGATGAGAAGTAAACAAACAAAATTCCATACACCTCCCCTAGAAAGTGGCTTTTGTTGTTCCAAATTGCATATGATTAAATGCAGAAGAACTTGGGCCACGGATGGTTCGTTGAGGTTTACCACTGAAATAATGTCATTTTAACAGGGAAAGGATGTAACATTGGGCAATTTTTCGGTATGTATTTTCAGGATGATTATCGTAGCCTATGAATTTGAGGCGTTTTGGGTGAGAAATGGCAAACTTTGAGAATTACACCTCATTTTGTGAACATGGGTCGGCATTCTGACGGCTCGAGTGTGCGACCTTTCGCTTCGCTTTGTTAGTTGAGAGCAATTTTAGTATTAGCATATATTATGCTAATTTTCACTCGTAGAACAAAGCTCACATGAATATGTAATAGAAGATAGATAAAACAATAAGCAGTTGATAATTTCAGATCATTTTATTAATTTTTCAGATCATTTTATTTATTTTCAGTCGTATCTTAAGCTTTGGCTACCTGTGATAGTACCCGTATGCATTAGGATCTCCATGAAACCCACATTACCTTTAGTCTCAGTCCATATCAGTAAATTATCTCAGGTCAAACCTGCGTTAAGTTGAAGCTCTTAAGTTTATGAAACGCTCTTTTTGCAAAATATCGGTGTTTCATTAGTAACCCTAATTTCTTCGATTCTAGCCTTTAATTCATCTGTATCCATGCTTCTATCTGGCTTGTGAAAGTATCTTTGCTGTTTTACTTTCATTCCTCAATTAAGCTCACCACCCCAGCGATAGGATCTGGTAGGCTGGCGAAGTCTTTCCCTTGCCCAAGGTTTGGCAAGGCATTTCAACAATGTCGAAGTTTTCTTCGGTTCATGACTAGCACAGAAGTGACTCCTCCTCCTCTCCCCACCCTCCAGCATGTTTTTAGGCTACCCTTAAAAAATTATCCACGGGGGTGGAGGTGGATAACGCTATGTACTGGATAAATCGCTATCCAGTGGATAACTCTCAAACAAATCCTACTTTGCTATCCACCGGATAGTAATTTATCTGGTGCATAGCGTTATCCACCCTTTGAACAACTGGAGCCTGGGCGGAGAGTGAAGCATCTCGCCCAAGAAGTCTCAATGCAAGGATTCTGTAGACTGACTGACCCATATCTCGAAACTAACGTGTGGGAATGTGGCCGTAGAAGTGAAATAAAGTTGGTGATAGTTTGCTTCCTTGTTTGTTATTAAAGGCACGATGCTGTGTTTGAATGCTACTATGGACCCTGATCTGTTGAAGTTGGTACAACAGCATGTTAACATACTGAAGACAGATGTAGAGCAGTTGACATTTGAAGTGGAGGGGGTTAGGGAACGAGTATCACAGGCCCTAAAGGAGATTTCAACAAGTCTTGAGGAACTGGAAGAAAGAGTGAGGAGTGTACAGCGTGAACAAGAGGTCATTAAACAAGAACTGTCGAAGAGAATGGATTGCTTGCACACTGATGTGGAAGATGTGCAACAACGAGTTGCACGTGTGGAAGACAAACTGAGTTGTGCTTCTGTTTTAGAAAACCAAGGTAAGTGTATATGTAACTACCGACATAGGTTAAACGAACCAAAGTAGTTATAGCTGATCTGTCTGGAAGTCTTTACTGGTAACTAACAGGAACCGTAAAACTAAAATAAAGTAAAATAATAACAATACTAAACAACCGAAGCGAATACACGAGCGAGCGACATAACATACAACGAAATAAAGTCCGAAATACAAAATATTACGAAACTAGCTAAACCTAAGATACAAGTAAAAGAACACAGCTAACCTTGTCCAGCCTTTGGGACCGCGAAAGGGACGGAAAACACGCTAAACGAGCGATAAATCCTTCGATAAACTTGAGTCAAACTGTAAGACCACGCTAGTTAAACAAACTGGTCACGTGACCGAAAATGGCGCGAATCTTGACCGCGCGCAGACTGGGCTGGCTACAGTCACATGGCTCCCCACAGTGGGAATCCACTGTCCTTACAAAGTCAAATGTTCTAACGATTCTCAAAACTCAAATAATAATTCGGCGAAACAAAATCAACTATCAGTTCGCAGTTTCTAGATAACAGTTCCAGGTCTACATTAATAAACTGCTTTTTCAGTAAGTAATGTTCCTATGATTAGTACTGCTCCTTCCGTCTATACCGCTCCTTCAGTCAGTACTTGTCTTAACTTGTGGCTCCTCTGGCTCCTCGTCGGGGAATTCCCGGTCTCCTTCCTGGATAAGAACAAGCTTATGGACAGGTCGATCAAGAAACTGTACTGCCTCGATTCTCTTTCCATTCTTGTCAAGACTGCGAGCAGCCATGGCGAGTTTAACCTTTCTCACTAGGCCATCCTTGCTTGGGAATACTTCTCTTGCTAAACGCCAAGCATTTCTTGGGGCATTTTCGTCCTTCATCAAGACGACATCATTCACTGCCATGTTGCGTTTGGGTGTGATCCACTTCTTGCGAAGTTGAAGTGTACTAAGGAACTCCTTTCTCCATCTTTCCCAAAATGCATTCGTCAGGTGTTGAACTCTTCTCCATCTTCTGCGAAGGTAGATATCTTCTCTTTGAAAGATGCCTGGAGGTGACATTAGAACCTTGCTTTTCATGGTCAGTAAGTGATTTGGAGTCAGCGGCTCTGGCGAATCAACTGAAGACATGTCATTCAAGGCTAGTGGTCTGGAATTCACTACTGCCTGGATCTCTTTTAGTAACGTACGGAAGCTTTCATCGTCCAACTGACGACCACTTACTGCCAACAGTGCTGCGAGAACACTTCTGACTGTCCTTATTTGCCGTTCCCAGGATCCTCCCATATGGCTTGCCGAGGGTGGATTCATTTTGAATGAAAACCATTCGCAATTCTCTTCAATCAAAGTGCTGCGTACCTTGTTTTCATCCATCTCGTTCAGAGCTTCTTGCAATTCTCTCTGGGCGCCAACGAAATTCGATCCACGGTCTGACCTCAGCTGGCGGATTGGACCACGCTCGGCTTGAAAACGTCTCACAGCATTAATGAAGGAGTCGGTGTCTAGCGTATTTGCAGACTCGAGATGAATGGCACGGGACGCCATGCACGTGAAGACTACACCGTATCTTTTAACCTTCTTGCGGCCATCCTTTATTAGAAATGGACCAAAGTAATCAACTGCGCAGTATGCAAATGGAGGGGCTGGATCTACACGATCTTCTGGGAGGTCTGCTAACTTTTGCTGCACGAGTGGTCCACGCAGCTTTCGGCACTTGATACACTTTGAAATAAAACTCGATACAGCGGACGTGCCACCAATGATCCAGTACCCACGTTGTCGTACTTCGTTGTGGGTCATTCCACTACCTTGATGCTTGATTGCTTCATGACAGTGCTGTAGGATGAGGGTTGTAACATGTGATCGCCTTGGTAAAATGATTGGATGCTTAGAAGCTTCGGGCATATTGGCCCTCCTCAGTCGGCCACCAACACGCAGGATACCGTTCACGTCTAAGTACGGATCTAGGCGATAAAGACTGCTACATTTCTTCAGGTTGAGATTTCTTTGCTTGGCTTTCTGTCTATCAGAGAATTCGCCATGCACTTGCAGCAGGGACAGAGCTTCGATTTCATCTTTGAAATGTTCAAGCTGAAGGCAGCGAATTATTTCCATCTCAGCTTGACCAATCTCTTCTATGTCTACAGGTTGGTAGCTTGTGCCATTATTCTTCACTGCTGTACTGGTTTGAGCCACTGCAGTTTTCTGGAATCTTTTCTCTCTTAGAAGACGTTTAAACCGCAAGCACACTGCTACTGCTTTTCTCACTCTAGACCAATCGGAAAATCGATCCAACCTGGCAGTTTCAAAGTAATTAGGATAGCTCTCGTCGCTCTGTGTTACGAGGGTACACGCCTTGACTTCTGGATCGTTTGGATCTAAGGGTTCTGGAGTGTTCTCTTCTTGGACTCGATAAGGACCACAGTTCCACAGGAAGCTGGGGCCTCTAAGCCATTGTGAATCATCACTTAAGAGCTGTTTGGTCGTAAGACCTCGGGATGCAGCATCTGCAGGGTTTGAATGTGTGTTGATGTACTGCCATTGTTGAGGTTTGGTATGCTCATGGATCTGTTGTACGCGGTTGGCTACAAAAATGTGAAAGCGTCTGGTCACATTGCTTATGTAGCCCATCACTACCTTGCTGTCTGTCCAAAAGAACTCAGTAACGTTTTCGTAATCGAGCTCTGGTACAAGCCATTGACTCACTCTGACTGATACGACGGCTGCCGTCAACTCTAGGCGTGGGATGGTCACTGGTTTCAGAGGAGCAACGCGGGCTTTTCCCATAACTAAGGAACAATAGGCTTGATTGCTTTCATTCAACAAGCGCAGGTAGCTGCACTGACCATAGCCTGCTTGACTTGCATCAGAGAAGTGATGCAGTTCGACCGCCTTAATGTCTCCAAAATCTTCAGGTTTGTAGCATCTTGGTATCTTGAGACCTTCAAGGAGTCGTACCTCATTTCGCCATCGTTCCCATCTTGACCTTAGCTCATCACTGATCGGGTCATCCCAGTCAGCATTTTCACGACAAAGGTCTTGTAATATCTGCTTGCCAGTAAGGATTAGGGGTGCTACAAGCCCAAGGGGGTCGTAGACCGAACAAACTGTGGATAAGATGCCTCTTCTTGTAAGTGGGCGGTCTTGAATGACTATACGGAATTGTAAACTGTCAGTCTCTGCGCACCACATAACGCCGAGAGTTTGCTCTATTGGCAAAGGGTCTCTCGTCAGATCTAGTTCCTGTAATCCCTTGGCACGATCTTCGGGGGGAACAGCTTGAATAACTTCTTTCTTGTTGCTGCTAAACTTGTGCAGTCTCAGGCCTGCCCTTGCACACATGGCTTGACAATTCTGAATAAGGTTGGTGGCAGTGTCAACACATTTTACAGACTTCAGTCCATCGTCGACGTAAAAATCCTTTCGCATGAAGTCTGCGGCTTCTGAACCAAACTCTTTCTCGCCATCGTCTGCGGCCCTTTTGAAAGCAAAATTTGCACATCCAGGTGAAGAAGTAGCACCAAACAGGTGTACTTTCATGCGATACTCTTCCGCTTCATTCTTAAAATCTCCATGCTTCCACCAAAAGAATCTGAGGAGATCTCGGTCTGTCTCGTCTACGAAGAACTGGTGAAACATTCCTTGTACATCACATGTCAAAGCCACAGCCTCCTGGCGGAATCGGCAGAGTACGCCCACTAAATTGTTTGTCAGATCGGGCCCTTGGAGCAAGTTCTTGTTCAGGGATGTGCCTTTGTATTTTGCACTACAATCAAAAACCACTCTTATTTGGCTGGGTTTCTTCGGATGGTAGACTCCGTGGTGTGGGACATAGTTAATCTTGCCATCTCCAATGTTGATACCGGTTTCGGCTTGAGAGGGAACCTTTTCTGCGCACTTTTCAATCATCTCTTCCATGAATTTAACATAGTCTCTGTGATACTTCGGATCTTTTTGAAATCGTGCCTTCAACTGAGACAGCCTTCTCAATGCTTGCGATCGATTGTTCGGCAACTTAACATCTAGAGAGCGCAATGGCAACGGCATCTCGTAATGCCCATCCTCCCTTTGGTGGATCCCTTTATTTAAGATTTCCAGGAATGTGCGATCTTCAACTGACAAGGTTGATGAACCTTTGAGTTCTGTTCTTTCGTGGAAGTCTCTTTCGAACATCTCATTGATCTGAGCTGGATTTACAATTTCCTTTGCTCGGGACTCCATCGCAAATGTGGCATCTTCATTGATTACAATCTTGTTGGCCCAACTTTCTGTAAGTTGTTCTAAGTCTTCATCTGGATTTGACTTGCACACTCTTCCAACAATACCCCAACCAAGATCTGTTTTTATGCCGTACGGGTCGTGATCTCCTCCAGGAATAACTTCTCGCGGTTTGATTGCCTTTGGGCAGTTCGTTCCAATCAATATTCCAACCTGTACATCTTCTCTATATGGCATAAGTTCTTCAGCAATACACTTTAGGTGATCCCACTGCATGGCAACTTCTGGCTTTGGAATTTGATGGGGTTTGTAAGGAATGCTGTCTCTTGTGTAGACCTTTGGCAAGGGGATGTGAACCTGGCGTTTTAAGTCTGTAACACTAAGACCTTGAACTTTCTTGCATTCAATTACTTCATCTTCTTGATGCATTGTTGACAGACGAAGGTGACTTGCTACGCCGTCGACCTCTAAGGCTTGTTTCAACTTCTCGGTGATAAAAGTAGCATTGGATTGAGAATCAATAAGAGCATAAGTCAGGACATCATTTTGAGGCCTTTCGCCGCTGGAAACCCATACTGGGATGATTAAACTTTGATCCTGACCAGACTGTTGCCCTTTGATGGAGCAAATGTTAGTGCAGTTCGCTGTTGCATCACTTTCACTGCATTGCAAGTTCTCTGTATCAACCGCATTTGTAAATTTCACTGCTGCTTCAGGTGTAGCTTTATCTGATCTATCTGTACCTTCAGGTGCTCTCCTGTTGTCATGCAGGCAGGTTGGATGCTTCTGCTTACATCTTACGCAACTAAGTAGTTTTTCACACTTGTTCTCTTTTGCCATATGACCATGAACTAGGCAGCGAAGGCAAAGTCCCTTTCTAATGATGAACTGGGTTCTTTCATTGATGGGTTTCTTGACAAACTCTTGGCACATTTCTAACTCATGGGATGCATTTCCACACCAATAACACGCTTTCTTCTTTCCGTTCATGGAATCAGAAGGGCCTTTAACTTGCGTAGCCAGGGAATTTACATCTCTGCTTTTACGATTTTCAGTTCTTCTTTGAAAATTTCTCCTCTTCTCTTCTTTCACTGAAAAGTTTGAGTCCAAGTTCGTAAGGACAGGCAGGCATTGTACCTCGGCAATCTCAGTAACAAATTTAACGAACGCCGAGAACGGGGGAAACTTGTTTTCTCCATACTTTGTCTGGTAGTCTCGTACCTTAACTCCCCATTTAGGATGTACCCAGTTTGGCAAGATCTTCAATAACTGCTTGTTGCCGTGTTGCTTGTTGAGGGTTTCAAGATCTTCTACTGATTGCATAGCCAGCTCACATGTTTTCAGGAAGTCTGCAAATTCTCTCAGTGAAATCCCATCTCTTGGAGGAATCTTTGGCCAATTTTCCAGTTTTCTTCGGAATGCTTCTGCGACTACAGAGGGGTGACCAAATCGCTTTTCAAGAGATTTCTTTGCTTCAGTGTAGGCGTCATCTGTTTTAAGAAACTGGTATCCTTCAACAATCTTCTTAGGTGGGCCTGATAGATACTGTAGCAGGTACAGGATTTTTTCATTGGAGCTCATTGACCTTTTTTCAATAACAGTTTCGAAAGAAACTTTCCATGTAGGCCAATCTAAGGGGTTACCACTGAAAATTGAGAGGTGAGGAGTTGGCAACCTCGCAGCTTCCATTCCCTTTGCTATTGCTTGGGCAATCCCATGTTGCTGTGATTCCATGGTGGGAGGACAATAAGGGATTGTCGGTGGTGTGCTGTAAGGAGTGGCTGAACTGTTGACATGCAGATGGGGTGGTGTGACTAATTGTTTACCGGCTGAATTGCCCTGATCCTTGCCTGGAGCCTGGGGAATTTGGTCTGCGTTAGATAACTCTGTGTCCTTTTCTTTCTGAGATGAAGGGGTGCGACGATGGGCTCTGTTACCTTGGACGAACGAGTCTGGTAAGGGTATTAAGCTGTCTACAGATCTCAGGTCTGGCAGTGAAGATATATAATCACGTACACGCTCTTCTTTCTCATCATCCTTCAGCTGAAACTCTTTTAGGTCATCTAAATTTGGGTTTTCTTCCTTTCCTTCATCTTCTAGCCTTGTAACGGCATCGACTTCAGCCTTGGCAGTCTCATAGCTCTTCATTTTTTGGATCTCTTCCATCTCGTGCCTCTTTCTTTCCATTTCCAACCTTTTTTCTGATTCTATTCGTGCAAACTTCATTTCAACTTCTCTTTTGGCTAGTTCAGTTAGAGCCTTCATTTTAAGAAGGGAAACTTGGGACGAGGCTGATCCCTTTGAGACACGAGTCGAGGCTGTCTTCTTCGAGTAGGATGATCTTTTACTAGTACGGGAGCACAATTCTTCTTTTTCCAGCTGGAAGATTTTCTCGCCAATTCTCATTCTCAGTTCAACTACTTGCTTATTCAAACACGCTGATAGCTCCACTACACGATGAATTTCATCTCCAGTCAACAATGATACATATTCTGATTGTGCCCTAACCAAGTATTGTCTGAATTGTTCTATGTCTGATCTCTCCTTTCTGAGGATATGAGGGTCTGAAATGTCAATCCAATCCATGTCAAGTTTGTGCAGTTTGTCCTTCATTCTTCTTAAAGCTCTTTGAAAATCCTTTTCTTTTATCAACCACTGGTATTCCAGACCCTTCTTGGTCAAAGTGTGAGGTCGTTTACTCTTCTGACGGGCATTATCTTCATTTTGGTCTAACAAATCTGTTTCTTTGGGTTCTTCAAGCCCATCAGGGTCTTCAATGTGATCTGATACATCTTCTTTGGCTTCTTCAAGCTCATCTTCATTATTCTTCGGCATAAACGATGCTGAATTTCTATTATCTTCAATTACTAAGCTGGGGCCAGGGGTATCCAACGATTCCATCTGACCTAGCGATCCGAAACTCTAATCCAACAGTCCCTATCCGCGTCCGGATTTTCCAAATTCTACTCAAGAATTCTTCGAAGTTCAGTTCGTGCAAGCAAGTTTTACTGTAACTACCGACATAGGTTAAACGAACCAAAGTAGTTATAGCTGATCTGTCTGGAAGTCTTTACTGGTAACTAACAGGAACCGTAAAACTAAAATAAAGTAAAATAATAACAATACTAAACAACCGAAGCGAATACACGAGCGAGCGACATAACATACAACGAAATAAAGTCCGAAATACAAAATATTACGAAACTAGCTAAACCTAAGATACAAGTAAAAGAACACAGCTAACCTTGTCCAGCCTTTGGGACCGCGAAAGGGACGGAAAACACGCTAAACGAGCGATAAATCCTTCGATAAACTTGAGTCAAACTGTAAGACCACGCTAGTTAAACAAACTGGTCACGTGACCGAAAATGGCGCGAATCTTGACCGCGCGCAGACTGGGCTGGCCACAGTCACAGTATACACAGTGAAGCATTCATTTGATTGATTATCTAAGAGATGTCGGTGACATTTTTAGGCTGACTGGAGTGCAATTCGAGAAGCAATTTCAGTTCAGTTTAATTTCAAAGTTAAATCGACTGGGTTCTTTTAACGTAAAGCAGATTTATCATTACCAGCGCCGTTGTCTACTTTACTGTACTCTACTCAGTCCACTATAGTTTAAAATTCTAACTTGTATATATCAAGAATTAAGGGAACAGTCCCTGCGCCCGAGTGCGTTGACTGTTGAGTTACGCGGTGATTTTTAACTTTTAAGAACATTAAAGAACATGGAAAACCACGAATTGCTTATTTCATTACTTGGAGCTGCAAATGTACTATCCTATTGGCAGCAACTGGAAATCAAAATCTGTTATACATGTACTAAAATGAGGCTAAGGAGAATGAAAAACGATGGTTTCTCTGAAAAAATATACGTTAGTTTGACTGTGTAGTTGTAATTTTTCCAGTGAACAATCGAACGTATGAAGGTCTAGCAAATGCAGTGTCCCAGCAGGACCACAACAACGTGTCCGTTGGTAAGATGTTTTTCGTTGTTGTTGTTGTTGTTGTTGTTGTCGTGCTTTGGACGTTCTATTGCCGTGCAAAATAAAAATTATAAAGTTCATGAGAGTATAAGTTTAGAGATATCGACTCAATCGTTTGAGCCAGGACAAAACACTACAGGAGTAGTCCCATTTATGATAAACCCAAACAAAGGTTTTCCCAAAATCTCTCAGTTCTATCAAGCTGACGTGAAAAAAATAGCACAGAAAACAATCAGGCGTGAAAATGCAACTGTTATTTCACAGTGCGTAAATTTGCCCTAATCTTAAAAATGGGACAAGTTTTTATGCGGAAATAAACAGGCGGTTTCAAATCTACGCGAAAAACAGAAATTAATCATGTAACGTTTCTGTTGTTTTCAGAGATCGCCAGTTTTGAGGGTGACATTGCATTTTTTGCCAAACGACATGATTCAGATACAAGACAGTGGTTTTTTGACGATTTTGATGCTTGGTTCCACGATCCAGGCGATTCCCGAGCGTATGTACTCCTAGGCGATCCAGGAGTTGGCAAAAGTGTTATGGCGGGAGTGCTGGCACAGCGCATGAGGAGGACTGGACACTTAGGAGCTGCCTACTTCTGCCGTCACAACGATGGCACAAGAAATGATCCCAGGTATCTTCTGGGGACTGTTGCTTGTCAACTCTGTGAATGCAATAGTCAGTACAATACTATTGTGGGAGGGGAGGGTGGCGTAAGAAAAATGCTAGGCAATTCCAAACTAGGTATTCAGGAACTGTTTACAAAATTATTACAAGAGCCACTGGCTAAGTGTAACCTGAATCAGAAGAGAAAATTAGTGATTATTGACGCTCTAGATGAGACAGAGTACGAGTCCAGGGAAGATTTCCTTGACCTTATAATGCACCGTTTTCCCCTGCTTCCCGAATGGCTTGTGTTCTTTATTACCAGTCGCCCTGAAGATTCAGTGCAGTTTAGATTGAAAAAGTACAATCCCTGTGTTAAAATTTGCGCTGGGAACAGCGATCAACACAACTTCTATCAGCAGCATGAGCAGGATATCCAAACATTTCTGAAAAAGAGAATCGATTTTCCTCGATTGTCTTGCACGGTAGAAGATATAGCAAGAAAGTGTCATGGCTTGTTCTTGTATGCACATTACATTGTGGAAGAGCTCAAGCTTTCTGTGGATTCAGGCAAGATACTAAACCATTTGAGCGATCTTTTCCCTGGGGATATTGACGATTTTTTTCTGCAGAATTTTACGCGCGTCTATGGTCAAGTGGGACATGATCTCTTCAAGAAGCTGTTTGGTTGTGCCGTCGTAGCCCCTTCTCCGCTTCCTGTTTCAATCATTTCTTACATTCTAAAGAGAGAGAAATCAAACCACGAGGAGCAACAAGTGATCGATGCTGTATCACAATTTGTGGTGTTACGAACATCTGATCAGACATTAACTTTCCTGCACAATCTGGTCCCAGCGTGGCTGACAGACAAGAACAAAGCTTCTCGGAAGTTGTTCATCGACAAGAAGATCGCAGGTGAGTACCTCAGAAAGATTTTTTATGAAATTCTCTTCTGTTGCTGTGAATGAACCACAGCCAACATGCCCATCCATTGACGTCGATTTGAAGGACTATGTTTCCCGCGTCGCGGTTCGCTTTTTGTGCAAGTATGGTGATAATGATTCCCTGAAAGCTGTTTTTAGCTGCTTAACAAGTTATCATTTCATAGAGAGGAGGATGCTAAGCGGAAGAATTGAGATTTATCATCTGCTGGAAGATCTTAAGCTTGCAGCTGACTGCCTTGCTTTCGAAGAGGTAAAGAAACAAGAGGTTCTCAAAGAAATATTATTTGTTCTTGAAAGTAATGTACTTGTTCTCTTAGAATGCCCACATCTTTTACAGTCATGTATACGAAACGCTTCAAACGTTGTCCAAGAGACACTTTTGATTCCTCAAGTGTCCGCTCCTTGGTTGGAGTGGAATGTTTATCCTTTTCCTGACCCCAAAATAGCTGACATGCAATGCTTTGCTGCATCTCCTGATAAGAGGACAGTGGTCGGAGCAAAAGGTCGGTCTATCTTATTCTTTGATGCAGCTACAGCAGAAACTGTGAAGGGTCCCTTTGAAGTAAGCGACGATCTCATTGATGAGATTGCCCAGTTGGAGTTTTCTCCAGACGGAAAGTTCATATTTTTTGGACGGCTCGACAAGTGGTTTTCTGTTGAGCAAGGATCTGTCGAGGACTTTCCTCACTTCTCTGGGAATTCTCATATCTATAAATGGGGAGTGTTTACTCGTGATGGACAATCCATTGTCGTGAAAAGGACCGTTTCTTGTCCAACCCAGGTACCTGTCAAGACAAGTGTTGTTTGTTTAACTTACTTGCTCTGTGGGCTGTGAAGGAGATTGAGCAAAGCCGAAATGATGAGATGACTGTCAGTTTTTGTCCACAAGTGCTGTGTCGTGTGCCAGGAGTGCAAATCGAATGCTTGCTCGAACGTCTTGGAATGAGGAAAAACTTGAGTCAGGCTCGTGAGACTTTCGTTCTGGGCGATTCTTCTTGTCATTTCTGCTGCAGACTTAAAGAATTAACAGATTCTAGTCAAGAATCATCCTTGAAAGCTGTACGAGAACTTGTGGTTGAACTCTACCCTTGCATATTTAATTATCAGGTTTGGGATCTACAGACTGGGATGCCTGTGTTACAGCAAGTATTTTCACAGGGTGTTCAGCTCAACCCGTTCACTTATTTGTGCCATGTTGCCTGTGCTTACAGTGAATGTGGACTGCTAATGGGTTGTTCTGGTATAGAGAAAGCCATGTCAGTTTGTAACATTGCTGCAGTAACTGTTGTTTGCTGTGCTTTGCTTGGTGGTTTTTATTTCGGGCGTGCGTTGGAGCTAGAGTGGAAGCGGAGGTTAAAATGGAAGCAGGAGTGCGAGTGGAAGCAGGAGTGGGAGCATAAACGGAAGTTGGTGTCGGATTGGTCGTTTAAATGGGAGTCGGAGCACATGGATTGGAAGCGTATGGAGGAGGAGTGGGAGCGGAAGTGGAAGCGAGAGTGGGAGTGGGAGCAGGAACGGGAGCGGGAGTGGGAGCGGAAGCGGGAGCGGAAGCGAGAGCTGGAGTGGGTGCGGATGCGGGTGTGGAAGCGTGGGTCGGAATGGGAGTGGGTGCGCATGGAGCAGGAGTGGGAGATGGAGTGGGAGCGGGAGTGGAAGGGGGAGCGGGAGGGGGAGTCATACGCTGAAGTTGTGGCGTAAGCTGCAGCAGACGCTGGGAAAGCATCAGGAGCTGGGGCTTGAGTGGATGCTGGTTTTAAGGCAGAAAGTTAACCTCAGGGAAAAGCCCTGGCAGAAACTAAGACCGCAGACTGAGGTGCTGGAGAAGCTGGGCCTGAAGTGGAAACGTTTAGTATCCACTGGGTTGTTCAAACAGTTCCACAACGAGGCATTCAAGATTGGCGTTTATACAAATATTCCTAAAGGTTTTCAGGATCTCGTTTATGAACTAAACGGGGAAATTCGTATTTGTGTGTCACCAGAAACGAAATGGATAGTCGAAGCTGGTGATTCACTGAAATTGCTTTCCTTGCAAACAGGAAATCAAGATCCCTATTTTATTCATCACGGAAAGCTAGAACACACCATTAGAGAGTGCAGGAGCTTTTCCTTTACGAATGATAATCTATATCTTGTATATTCCTGTGAGGGCTCACTGCATGCCTTATCTCTCCAGACAGGGACAGTTCTCACAAGTGTAACGGGCTGTAACCTTAACTACTTTAAAAGAGAAAGGGAGGTTGGTTATTTGTTTCGTAGCGACATCGAAGAAAGAGCCATCTTTTTGACAAATTTATTCAGTCCTTTCAAGTTTCTTTCAGTATCGCCTGTAAAAAATTCATTTGTAGGAAACTCCATTGCAGCGATGTTCCTTTCAAGTGATACTGTTATATCTGTTGGTTCTGACTCCATGGTTACGTTATGGCACATGACGACTTCTGCTGATAAAGAAGGCATCGCCTTTGTTTCTGGGTCGTCGTTGACATAATCTGGTCCTGCAGGCGCTCCGTGTGGAGAATTGTGCCCTCTCCTCAGATGGAAAGCTAATTGCTATTCACCAGGGAACCAAGGTAGAGTTGTACAGTTTTGCAGAATCTAGAGCAAAATTTCTACACTCAGTATTTGAATCCAAATGCGAGTCCACGGTTCCATACTTTGCATTTTCAGCTGACAACACCGTACTTTTCTTTTGTCTCCAGGATAACAGAAACAATTCATATTTCTACCTGTGGGATGTTCAAAAGGAAGTTTTTTTGGTTTCTTTCGAATCACCAGGGCTTCCTGGATGTAGAATGTTGTTGCCTTTCGTCAAATAGACGAGAAATAGTCTTGTGCGGTGAGTACCAGATTGAGATCTGGCAGTACGCTGAACAAAGCTGCCGCTTTCTTACAAGACTCGCAGTCGGGAAGCCTTACAACTCTGTCAAGTTCAGCTACTGCACTGTATCATTAGATGATCAGTTTCTAGTATGCTGCATCGCAGACATAATTCTTGTCTACAGTCTTCAAGCTTCCGATATCTATTCCTCCAAGCAAGTTCTTCGCGGCCATCTTGGTAGAATTGAGTTTTGCCGATTTTTAAAAGTAAATCGTTACCTTATTTCCTACGGTGTTGATGGTATGGTTTTCCTGTGGGACCTTACCGAGTCGAAAGCTGTTGGATTTGCAAGAGTAACACAAGGTCGGGACAGCATTTTAACCATGGCCGTATCCCCTGAAGAAGACAAAGCTGTTTGTTTTACATCTTCTGGTCGAGTGTGCGTGATAAAACTCTGTGGACTGGTCTCTGCAATGTCGTTGAAGCCTTTGACGGCAACAGGAACAAGCAAAGTAGAGACAGCTGAGACACGTCTACCTCCACTTGAACAAATCCCTTCGGCATCTCAACTTCTTACATCCTCAGTCGAGGATGACACGGCGGAGGCGATGAGTATTTCTGACTCTGAAGAAGACTCTGAAAGAGATTTTCTCGATCTCTACTTAGAAGACGATCCTTAAGACGAGTCCGACTTATTAATAGTATATTCCGATTCAATATTGCGGAGTAAAATTGGCAATGGCTAGCGTGCACGTTTGTACAATACCAGTATTGGTTAACGTCATCTTTCAAGTATTTGGACAGTCTTAAAAAATGATATGTGTAGGCTACAATGTATGACAGCTGACGGCTTCATGGATCTGTTCAGGTAACATTAAATTGCGACAACAGGGGCA